>NC_087164.1:5942422-5957422 GCF_035594125.1 Scylla paramamosain | reverse complement strand
AGTGGCTGGGTAGATCAGCCAAACCAAAACCTGAAAAAGAAACTCACAACTACAGCCAAAAATTACAGGGAGAAAATATTTTCCACAGAACAAAATTCATAGCATGAAATTACTCCCGACTTCATGACACTAATTAACTCGTGAGCCAGACCCAAGTCCCTGCACGCCCTGCCTTGGCTGTTATCTGTCTCGCCATACTTCAGCTATTTCATATCTTGGAGAAGAACTTCATCATCTGGCTCTTCATTTCCTCCAGCACTCATCTCGTTGCACACAAAATGATTTTGGCGAATATATAAACCATGTAAAATGTGTTTTGTTTTCTCCTTTCATCTATTTCATCTATATCCCAGCGAATTGAAAAAGATGATTATTGATTAAGTTGACTTCTGCCCAAGCCCCTCCTAAGGCGTCACTCCCAGGAGACACAAAATAACACATGGCACTATTGTTCAGTAAAAAAAAATACAGGATAAGCTGACACAACTGTTTCATAGTTCAAATACACATACAATTAAAAAAAAAATTAAATGTACTCATAAAACTGTTGAAAGTCCCACACAATCCTCCTCAGTGAAATTTATGCCCACAGGTAATAAGTAAAAATAGAATCCAGCTAAAAAATATTAATCACTCTTTGCTATTTAGGTGATGTAAACGGTCGCAGCATCATCATTATAATCACAAAGTAACATCTATACCAGGGGTGGACAGCAGGATGTCTTAAGTGGCCCATGAAGTGACAAATGATTTTTGTCACCGGAATTTTGTGCTTCGGGTCCTCCACTGGTGCCCCATACGTGAAGCACCGTGTATTCTTTCAGGTAGAGTCTTCAGATTTAGATTGTTTGTTCCGGGTTTGTACAGAATCACTGAGGCCGGGGTGCTACCCTATAGTTGTTCCTCAGAACAGATGTTACGTTTGTAATGTTTATGTATGTATAGTCTTGACTTTTTTTTTACTTAAATTTGCCATTGTTGTGCATCTCAGTTTTTAATTCCTCCCTTTTCCTCTTTATATTCTAGTGTCCTTTCATCATTATATAAACGTAATTTTTGCCCTCAAAATATTTTGCTGTGGCCTTCATCCAGTACTTCCTTTTAGTTCCTTTAAACATTTCTTTCAACATAAGAATAACTCTTTCCTACATGAATTCGAAAATCCTCTATATAAAGTTAACTTGTTTACTGTCAGGAACAATGTTTTTTTTTATTTTTATGTAGGAGAGACACTGGCCAAGGGCAACAAAAATCCAATAAAAAAAATGCCCACTGAAATACCAGTCCCATAAAAGGGTCAAAGCAGTAGTCAAAAATTGATAAGTGTCTTGAAATCTCCCTCTTGAAGGAATTCAAATCATATGAAGGTGGAAATACAGAACCAGGCAGGGAGTCCCAGAGTTTACCAGAGAAGGGATGAATGATTGAGAATACTGGTTAACTCTTGCGTTAGAGAGGTGGACAGAATAGGGGTAAGAGAAAGAAGAAAGTCATGTGCAGCGATCCCGCGGGAGGAGGGGAGGCATACAATTAGCAAGATCAGAAGAGCAGTTAGCATGAAAATAGCGGTAGAAGACAGCTAGAGATGCAACATTACGGCGGTGAGAGAGAGGTTGAAGACAGTCAGTTAGAAGAGAGGAGTTGATGAGACGAAAAGCTTTTGATTACATGCTGTCTAGAAGAGCAGTATGAGTGGAAGCCCCCAGACAAGTGAAGCATACTCCATACATGGACGGATAAGGCCCTTGTACAGAGTTAGCAGCTGGGGGGGTGAGAAAAATTAGTGGAGACGTCTCAGAACACCTAACTTCATAAAAGCTGTTTTAGCTAGAGATGAGAAGAGATGAAGTTTCCAGTTCAGATTATAAGTAAAGGACAGACTGAGGATATTCAGTGTAGAAGAGGGGGATAGTTGAGTGTCATTGAAGAAGAGGGGATAATTGTCTGGAAGATTGTGTCGAGTTCATACATGGAGGAACTGAGTTTTTGAGGCATTGAACAATACCAAGTTTGCTCTGTCCCAATCAGAAATTTTAAAAAGATCAGAAGTCAAGCGTTTTGTGGCTTCCCTGCGTGAAATGTTTACCTCCTGAAGGGTTGGACGTCTATGAAAAGACGTGGAAAAGTGCAGGGTGGTATCATCAGTGTAGGAGTGGATAGGACAAGAAGTTTGGTTTAGAAGATCATTAATGAATAATAAGAAGAGAATGGGTGACAGGACAGAACCCTGAGGAACACCACTGTTAATAGATTTAGGAGAAGAACAGTGGCCGTCTACGGTCAGAAAGGAAACATGAGATGAAGTTACAGAGAGAAGGATAGAAACCGTAGGAGGGTAGTTTGGAAATCAAAGCTTTGTGCCAGACTCTATCAAAAGCTTTTGATATGTCCAAGGCAACAGCAAAAGTTTCACCAAAATCTCTAAAAGAGTATGACCAAGACTCAGTAAGGAAAGCCAGATCACCAGTAGAGTGGCCTTGATGGAACCCATACTAGCGATCAGATAAAAGGTTGTGAAGTAATAAATGTTTAAGAATCTTCCTGTTGAGGATAGATTAAAAAACTTTAGATAGGCAGGAAATTAAAGCTATAAGACGGTACTTTGAGGGATTAGAACGGTCACCCTTTTTAGGAACAGGCTGAATGTAGGCAAACTTCGAGCAAGAAGGAAAGGTAGATGTTGACAGACAGAGCTGAAAGAGTTTGACTAGGCAAGGTGCAAGCACGGAGGCACAGTTTCGGAGAACAATAGGAGGGATTCCAACAGGCCCATAAGCCTTCTGAGGGTTTAGGCCAGCAAAAGATTTAAAGTTTGGGCTAACCGTTATTCCTAATTCCCTCCCCTGAATTTTCCTTTAGAAAATTTGAATCATCGATTGAATAGATTGCATGATCATTATTATGTATACATTACTTTACATTTAATGATGTTAAATTTAATTTGCCACTTGTCTGACCTACTGACTAAGGCTGCAGCTACTTTAGTCGCTATCTTCATATGGTCAGCAAATTTAGATATCTTACAGGTGAGGCCCTCATCGATAACGTTGACACAGATCATGAATATAACGGGGCCAAATGTGGATCCCTGCTGTACACCTCTTGTAACATCTCACCTACTTGATGATTTTCTGTTAATTATGACACGTTAGTACTCGTGTGTGTGTGTGTGTGTGTGTGTGTGTGTGTGTGTGTGTATTATATATATATATATATATATATATATATATATATATATATATATATATATATATATATATATATATATATATATATATATATATATATATATATATATATATATATATATATATATATATATATATATATATATATATATATATATATATATATATATATATATATATATATATATATATATATATATATATTGTTTCATTCAGCGACGTAAGGCGATGTAGAAAGAAGAATGAAGAGAGAAGGATTAGAAAGAGACGAAGGAGAAAGAGAGAGAGATGAGAAGAGTGAGAGGTCGAGGACGAGAATTGGACATGTCTCTGACATATAACCCAGCCCGCAGCTCTTAGTATAACATTCACCCACATAGAATAACTCGTGTTCTCCACGTAATTTTTCTCATTTCCCCTTGTTCATTCAATTTAAGTCTCACCCAGTATTCCGTAGAAGAGTTACTCATCACAATAAAGTAATTAGTATTCAACCAGGCCCCATAGTTTAATCACTAGAATTTTCAGAAAAAAAAGTGTTTCATTGTGTCACCTTTACAATTAAGTAATTAGTATTCAGCCAGGCCCCATAGTTTAGTCACTAGAATTTTCAGAAGAAAAGTGTTTCATTGCATCAGCTCACATTGTGCACGAGGAGGCGGGCATGTGTGTCTGTGTGTATGTCATCACCCCCCCCCTCCCTTCTCTTGTACCTCCCCTGTATTAGCAGAGTGGGAGAGCGTTCTACATCACTTCCCATGCTTTTGAGCAGTCACACTCCAGCTACGACTTGACATAGATGTACGAAGGTAAACCGTGTGGTTTGGAGAAGGCTGGGGGTAGTTTTACAGTCAGATAGGTCAGTTGCTTTAATTAAGGGGATAAGTGAGTAATTACCAGCCGTACGCCCTGGTCTCCACATCAGTCTGTATGTGAGTGTAGTTATTCATAACACATTCATATTGGGGACGTGAGTCCTCAGCAGTGCTGAAGTAGGCTGAATCCTTCATGATACAGTCAGAGATGAATTACCCTCATGTTTTTTTTCGTGGGCTCTTGGCAGTAATAGTGTCATTTTGTCTGTGCACTTGCGGCTGTTCAGCCGCAGAGGACTTAAGTGAGAGCTCTGTAGTGAACTTTACTCCATCCTCAGGCCTGCCGTCCAGGTGGCTGTAAGTGACATTGCTCAGCTAGAGGTTATAACACGTTGTTGGATGTGACCATTGCCTTGCGATAAATGTCCTCCAGCTGGTCCAGGCAAGGCTTAAGCTGGCTGTGCACATACATGTCGACAACCTGGGATTACAGGTGGCCCTTTATGTGGAGTTCTCCTCCCCCGAGATAGAGGTGCTGATACTGCTTGTCCAGGTTGGTGTCATCAAATTGCACTTGCTTGCCATAGCACGCCTCCAGCTAGTCATCCCTCCAAATGACATGGCCTCTTGTGATGACGGGCTCCCTTCTCTGGTGCAGGATGTTGAAGTACGTGATGATGCCCTGAGCCTCGATGGCATCCAGCTGGCCCACCTCGAGATAGGAGGTCCACAGCATGCGCCCAATGAACTATTTCCTGGGGTCTGCAGGCTCCAACAGCTTGCATTGCTGCAGCAGGATCTCCATGGGGGTGGAGAAGTAAGCCTCTTTCTCTGCGAAATCATAGGGACCCTGCTCAGGGCGGTACGGGTAGGACCGACGGTGCTCGCCCATGAGAAGCAACTCTTACGTTGGAAAGGCGGAAGGAAAAAACGTAGTTGGCCAGGAATCTGTTGATGCGAGACGTGGCGCCGTGGAAATGGTCATTCTTGTCGGGCAGCGCCACAAAGAGGAACACCACCACGAAGTGGAAGAACACAAACATCCACTCCGCCATCTTGAGGACAGCGTAGTCCCTACGATGCAGCGGCACCTCCACCTTTTGGAAGACGATGAAGTTGTACCAGTCCTGAATCTCGATGAGCTCCAGTTCCTTGATTTTCTGTTAAGTCTAAAACATGGTGACTCTCGCCCCATGCATATCGCGGTGCCGCGCAGGTAGGCAGTGAGGGTGTTGACCGTGGCACGTGGGTACTCCGCGTCCACGCGGAACACGGCGTAGGTCACCGGCACCATGTCCAGCGCGCCCTCCATCTTGATGACGCACTCGTAAAGGTTGTCGACGCGATCGCCGCCCACTGAGAGCTCGGTGAAGTTTCTCTAATCCAATCCGTTGCCATCAGCCATGTAGTTCCCGTCCTGATCGATCCAAAATGCCGTGAAGTTTGCACGACTCAGTACGAGTTTGTTGTCATTGGAGAAGACAACCTTCTTGGCGGTGAGGCACGTCTTCTTGCTCAGCCAGTCGCGACAGACCCGAAGCTTCCACGATTGTATGAAGGACCAGACACCATCCACTGCGAGAAGCGCCCACCCGGTGTCCTCGCTGGTCGGGCTGGACACCAACACACGTGGTTTGCGGCCTCTGACGTCCGGCCTCGCCACTGGCAGGTCATTCTCGATGTGTTCGATGTGCTGCAGCTTGTAGGGACTGTTGCAGTGCACGGCATAGTACTCCCTGTCACCGGAGAGGTGCGCTCTTGGTTGGAACATGAAGGGATCGTGAACCATCTTGACCTGGCGTCCGTAGTATGCAGTCTGTGTCCAGTCCAGCAGCCTGTTGTTCACCACCAGACACATAACGTAGGCGCGGATGTTTTGGGAGAGCCCACGATGATCACCATGTTACTGAAAGCCAGCACGGGATGGTGCCTCAAGGGGAGTGTGACAACCACTTTGCGCCGCTCCGGCGATGTCACTGCCACTGTCCCTTGGTCTGCATTGCCACAAGCCTTATGTGATACCAATCCCTGAGCAAAGATTGCCTAATTGGTTGCGACCTCTGTCCCTCGACATCTTTGTGGAAGAACGTGACAAAAAGGAAAGAATTGGCGAGCCACACACTGAGGCTGTTCCTTGATACCTCTGCGCCCTCCCTGACCGGGTTGTGATCCATCACCTTCTTCAGTCTCCATTTGTACTGTTTGTTCATCTTCCTTCTGCTCAAGTACCTTACCAGGTGCATGACCCAGTCCATCTTTGGAGGGGTCTTGGAATCCTTCCCGATATCATTGAAGTATTCGTACATAACTTTCCTCTTCCTGTCCTCTTCCTCTTAAATCCTCTTCGCTTCCTCTGCTTCATCCTCCTCATCGTCATAGTCTTTGCCGTCGTCCTCGTAGCTGTCCTTCCTTTCAATCATCATTTCCAAATACGAGTAGTCTTCCAAATCTTGCGTGAGTTCCGGGTCAGGACACTGGCCAAGGACAACAAAAATTCAATAAAAAAAAAAAAAACCCACTGAGATGCCAGTCTCAAAGAAAGGGTCCAAAGCGGTAGTCAGAAACTGAAGGATAAGTGTATTAAAACCTCCCTCTTAAAGGAATTCAGGTCATAGGAAGGTAGAAATACAGAACCAGGCAAGGAATTCCAGAGTTTACCAGAAAAAGGGATGAATGATTGAGAATACTGGTTAACTCTTGCATTAGAGAGGTGGACAGAATATGGGTGAGAGAAAGAACGTCTTGTGCAGCGACACCGTGGGAGGAGGGGAGGCATGCAGTTAGCAAGATCAGAGTTGCAGTTAGCATGAAAATAGCGTTAGAAGACAGCTCGAGATTCAACAATGCGGCGATAAGAGAGAGGGTGAAAGTTTTTGATTCCACCCTGTCTAGAAGAGCGTTATGAGTGGAACCCCCCAGACATGTGAAGCATACTTCATATATGGACGGATAAGGCCATTGTACAGAGTTAGTAGCTGGAAGGGTGAGAAAACTGGCGGAGACGTCTCAGAACACCTTACTTCATAGAAGCTGTTTTAGCTAGGGATAAGTTGTGAACTTTCTAGTTCAGATTATAAGTAAAGGACAGACCGAGGATGTTCAGTGCAGGAGAGGGGGATAGTTGAGTGTCACTGAAGAAGGGATAGTTGTGTGGAAGGTTGTGTCAAGTTGATAGATGGAGGAATTGAGTTTTTGAGGCACTGAACAATACCAAGTTTGGTCTTCCCCAATCAGAAGTTTTTGAAAGATGATAAGTTAGGCGTTCTGTGGCTTCCCTGTGTGAAATGTTTACTTCCTGATGTGTTGGACGTCTATGAAAAGATGTGGAAAAGTGCAGGGTGGTAACATCAGCGTAGGAGTGGATAGGACAAGAAGTTTGGTTTAGAAGGTCATTGATGAATAATAAGAAGAGAGTGGATGACAGGACAGAAGCCTGAGGAACACCACTGTTAATGGATTTAGGAGAAGAACAGTGACCGTCTATCACAGCAGCAATAGAACGATCAGAAAGGAAACTTAAGATGAAGTTACAGACAGAAAGAAAGAAGCCGTAGGAGGATAGTTTGGAAATCAAAGCTTGATTTCCAAACTATCCTCCTACAGCTTTTATCCTTCTCTCTGTAACTGTCTGAGACGAAGTAATAATCTTGGTCACTGATGGCTCACCCCATTATTCTGTTCTCGGCAGGAGTGCTGTCCTCACGCCTCCACGGTGTTTCTTAAGGAGTACGAGCCTACCGGCGGATGTGTCTTTGGGAGAACCTGTATGGGCGCTAACCCTCCTTGAAGGGGAGTGGCGCCCGATCCTTCCTCTCCCCGCCAGTGGCCTCGCTGCACACAATACACAGCAGCAGAATTGTCCAATAGAGGATCTTTTTACCATTGTCAGCTGTAGCGTCCGGCGGACGTACCCAATGGCAATATTTAGCAGGAAATGAAGAGGTGTTCAGATCCAACTTCTTTTTGTTTGGAAAATTACTGCTTTCCTGACCAATCATTGAGCTTGTAGAACTCGCCATGGCCAATCAGCACCCACCGCTCATACGTACAACCCCACCACCACCACCACCACCACGACGACCACCGCCATCACGACCACCGCCATCACCATCGCTTATGATGATAATGATGATGATAACAATGGTAAATGACCAAATAAATAAATGATAACACATCAACCTATTTCTAACTTTGCCTTTAAGTATAGATAAGCTTTATGTAGGTATTCTCAATTGTTTCCCCACCTTATATTGTCTAGTTTTGACGCGATAAAGTGTAAAGTAGCGTGGTTCCTAATACTGTTTTTATGACTGCATTATCATATTTGACATAAAACATATTCGATAAACATTCTTATTTATTTTTTAAATACCTGTGAATGACGGAAAAATCTGAATTTAAAACTGTGCATGAGGTATTCAGGGGAGACTAAAGTCACACTCGTCCTTTATGATGGTAAGTGAACTTAAATTTATGATCTCGGATTTGCTAATAAAACGTAAAAGTTACATGTTTCCGTTCGAAGAAGTCGTCATGATCATAAATGAGAGTTGTAAAACTCATGGGCCGTGGGCCAAAAAGTGGCCCGTCTTGAGTGGCCCACGAAGTGACAAATTTTTTTTTAACTCGATATTGTAATTGTTACAGTTGAGGAATCTACTAAACTGCTAGTACGAAACATAATAATAATACTTATTTATTTATTTTTTTTCGTATTTAAATTTTCTGCAATAACGCCATTTCATTGGTAATTAAAAATATATGGTGAATCCGTTTGAAAACTATAACCATGCCAGTGCTGGTATCTGAAGGCGCGAGCCGCCTATAACGTTCTCAGTTTTTTTTTTTTTTTTCTGGGTATGATGTAGCGCGATGTGGTTATGTGCTTTGACTGAGAGTGATATGGGCTATTTTGTGGTTGGATGGGGTGTGTACTGTCATGTATTTTTTGTGGTATGCTTATGTCATATCAGTCGCTGTGTGCCTGTGTGTCATGTGCAGTTTGATGTGGTTTTGAGTATTATGACTGTGTGATATGGGTTGCTGTGTGGCCCTCGTGACGCCAGTGATATGGTATGGCTAAGAGTTATATGATTGTTGACTTACTGGGTATGGTATGGACTGATGAGTGGCTGATGTGATTTGTAGCATGATTTGGCTCTGTGTCCACAAGGTGTTTGGGTGCTGTGTGTGGTGCGGTGTGGTGTGGTGTGGTGTGGTATGGTTGAGTGTAGTGGGTGGCGTTGTGTGGAAGGTAAGATATAGGCTGTGATGTGGCGAGTTGTGATGTCGGTTGTAGTGTTGCTGGGTGTGTGACTAAGTATGATATGGATCGTTGTGTGGCTAGTTGTGGTGTATGGCGTGAGTGAGTGCGATATGAGTTACAGTGTGGCTAAATGTTCCGTTTATTAATGTAACTGTGTGGCGTGAATGGGTGTGATAATATTATGAGTTGTGCGTATGGAGTGTGGCGTATGGTATGATATAGCTTTGTGTGGTGTGGCAGAATTCTTTGTAATTGGTGTTGTTTTTAATAGAAAAGACCAATTTTATATGTGTAAGATAAGATGAAACCAAACAGTATATATCTGGTTCATCAGGATGACCAGCAAAATGTGTTGTAAACTTCATTCTTACCATTATGTAATTACAAAAACACTGATGGTCTTCGAGACCATAATCAAATGCATAATTATTTGAGTAACATGCCTGATTTAGTATATTATATATATATATATATATATATATATATATATATATATATATATATATATATATATATATATATATATATATATATATATATATATATATGATAGCGCCCCTGAAACTTGCATAGTAATGAATGGCACATCGTGAAAATTAAATCATGTTATTGTAACAAAACACTGATTACTGAAATATTCAAATTATAACGATATCTTTTTATATTGCAAGACTTAATTATACTTTCTATTAAATATTCTTTCGCCATTAATTAACGTTTCATATGTTTCGCTTCTCTAAAACGAATCTCATTTTCCTATAATATATATATATATATATATATATATATATATATATATATATATATATATATATATATATATATATATATATATATATATATATATATATATATATATATATATATATATATATATATATCATTTTAATATTTCACAGCTGGGTAGGCCTCGCTTCCCGAGAGACTGTCAGTAGGCCAACCAACTGGCCACATCCCCGCACATCAGGCAGGCAGGCAGGCACCCCAGCCCCACCACGACAAGCATTATGGGAAAAGTTTATCCCCTTTCTCTCTCTCTCTCTCTCTCTCTCTCTCTCTCTCTCTCTCTCTCTCTCTCTCTCTCTCTCTCTCTCTCTCTCTCTCTCTCTCTCTCTCTCTCTCTCTCTCTCTCTAAAATTATTCTATAACATAGATGGATAGGAATTTATTTTTGATAAATCCCTAAAAGTGCTGAC
Source organism: Scylla paramamosain (assembly GCF_035594125.1). Taxonomy (NCBI): domain Eukaryota; kingdom Metazoa; phylum Arthropoda; class Malacostraca; order Decapoda; family Portunidae; genus Scylla; species Scylla paramamosain. Next base: position 5,946,957 of record NC_087164.1, on the reverse strand, counting down.
GTTAATACTACTGCTACTACTGGAACTACTACTACTACTACAACTACTATTACTACAATAGTACTACCACTATTACTGGAGGTATTAATATTACTGCCTCCATCTACTACTACTAAATGTGCCAGCATGACTCTCCTCCCTCATTGTTGTCTGGGCATCGGCAGCCAAAAGCAATTGTGCCCCGAAGTCAGTAGACCACCCACCAGCATGTGGGACAGACACAGGTCCTGGATCTCTCTCTGCACAGCGTACGTGGGATATTCTGCCCCCCGATGAACCTGGTATAGACAGTGTGGAGACGCCGTGACACACTCCGCCAGCAACTAAATGTAACAATTAGAGTTCTATAATGTGAATACCTTTATCTTAAGAGGTTTCTTTCAAACTGTTGCAGTTGACTTCTTACAACTGTCGCGTGTCATCAGCATTCGTCATATGTTTTTGTCTGAGTAATTAATTTCGACCATTTTGTAATATTGGTACAATTAGAAAAAAAAATATCAGCAGAGAATGACGTTCATGCTCATGTTTTTCATGTTTTGTCCTTACACTACTCTTTTTGTGCTACTTAGTGATAACGGGACAAAATCTAAAAATCAAATTTTTCATAATACTTGTCGATATTTCAACATCAAACAAAGTTTCATTACAGCACATCCCGCTTCAGATGAAGTAGGCAAAAAAATCAACCTCACAAACTTCTGGTGGTCCATGTCTGTGTCATGGAGATGCTCCTACTCGCTCCTCGTACAGGAATTATATATGAACAGCACCTTCAAAGCCACTATGGTGTCCATAAAAAAAAAAATTCTTTAGCAACATTTCAAATTAACACAGTAAATTCACATAACGTTTTCTTGTTATCGAAAAGTTTTACATAAAAAAAGTTTTCTTGTTATGGAAAAGTAAAATATATATATGTATATATATATATATATATATATATATATATATATATATATATATATATATATATATATATATATATATATATATATATATATATATATATATATATATATATATATATATATATATATATATATATATATATATATATATATATATATATATATATATATATATATATATATATATATATATATATATATATATATATATATATATATATATATATATATATATATATATATATATATATATATATATATATATACTTATATATATATATGTGTATAAATAAATAAATAAATATATATATATATATATATATATATATATATATATATATATATATATATATATATATATATATATATATATATATATATGTATATATATATATATATATATATATATATATATATATATATATATATATATATATATATATATATATATATATATATATATATATATATATATATATATATATATTTTTTTTTTTTTTTTTTATGTAGGAAGGACACTGGCCAAGGACAACAAAAATCCAATAAAAAAAAGATGCCCACTGAAATGGCAGTCCCACAAAAGGGCCAAACCAGTGGTCAAAAATTGATGAATAAGTGTCTTGAAATCTCCCTCTTGAAGGAATTCAAGTCATAGGAAGGTGGAAATACAGAAGCAGGCAGGGAGTTCCAGAGTTTACCAGAGAAAGGGATGAATGATTGAGAATACTGGTTAACTCTTGCGTTAGAGAGGTGGACAGAATAGGGGTGAGAGAAAGAAGAAAGTCTTGTGCAGCGAGGCCGCGGAAGGAGGGGAGGCATGCAGTTAGCAAGATCAGAAGAGAAGTTAGCCTGAAAATAGCGGTAGAAGACAGCCAGAGATGCAACATTGCGGCGGTGAGAGAGAGGCTGAAGACAGTCAGTTAGAGGAAAGGAGTTGATGAGACGAAAAGCTTTTGATTCCACTCTGTCCTGAAGAGCAGTATGAGTGGAACCCCCCCCCCTCAGCCATTTGAAGCATACTCCATACATGGACGGATAAGGCCCTTGTACAGAGTTAGCAGCTGGTGGGGTGAGAAGAACTGGCGGAGACGTCTCAGAACACCTAACTTCATAGAAGCTGTTTTAGCTAGAGATGAGATGTGAAGTTTCCAGTTCAGATTATAAGTAAAGGACAGACCGAGGATGTTCAGTGTAGAAGAGGGGGACAGTTGAGTATCAATGAAGAAGAGAGGATAGTTGTCTGGAAGGTTGTGTCGAATTGATAGATGGAGGAATTGAGTTTTTGAGGCATTGAACAATATCAAGTTTGCTCTGCCCCAACCAGAAATTTTAGAAAGATCAGAAGTCAAGCGTTCTGTGGCTTCCCTGCGTGATATGTTTACCTCCTGAAGGGTTGGACGTCTATGAAAAGACGTGGAAAAGTGTAGGGTGGTATCATCAGCGTAGGAGTGGATAGGACAAGAAGTTTGGTTTAGAAGATCATTAATGAATAATAAGAAGAGAGTGGGTGACAGGACAGAACCCTGAGGAACACCACTGTTAATAGATTTAGGAGAAGAACAGTGACCGTCTACCACAGCAGCAATAGAACGGTCAGAAAGGAAACTTGAGATGAAGTTACAGAGAGAAGGATAGAAACCGTAGGAGGGTAGTTTGGAAATCAAAGCTTTGTGCCAGACTCTATCAAAAGCTTTCGATATGTCCAAGGCAACAGCAAAAGTTTCACCAAAATCTCTAAAAGAGGATGACCAAGACTCAGTAAGGAAAGCCAGAAGATCACCAGTAGAGCGGCCTTGACGGAACCCATACTGGCGATCAGATAGAAGGTTGTGAAGTGATAGATGTTTAAGAATCTTCCTGTTGAGGATATACTCAAAAACTTGAGATAGGCAGGAAATTAAAGCAATAGGACGGTAGTTTGAGGGATTAGAACGGTCACCCTTTTTAGGAACAGGTTGAATGTAGGCAAACTTCCAGCAAGAAGGAAAGGTAGATGTTGACAGACAGAGCTGAAAGAGTTTGACTAGGCAAGGTGCAAGCACGGAGGCACAGTTTCGGAGAACAATAGGAAGGACCCCATCAGGTCCATAAGCCTTCCGAGGGTTTAGGCCAGCGAGGGCATGGAAAACATCATTGCGAAGAATTTTAATAGATGGAATGAAGTAGTCAGAGGGTAGAGGAGAGGGAGGAACAAGCCCAGAATCGTCCAAGTTAGAGTTTTTAGCAAAGGTTTGAGCGAAGAGTTCAGTTTTAGAAATAGATGTGATAGCAGTGGTGCCATCTGGTTGAAATAGAGAAGGGAAAAAAGAAGAAGCAAAGTTATTGGAGATATTTTTGGCTAGATGCCAGAAATCACGAGGGGAGTTAGACCTTGAAAGGTTTTGACATTTTCTGTTAATGAAGGAGTTTCTGGCTAGTCGGCATGGTTCCGAGTAGAAATATAAAGTGCATGAGATTCTGGTGATAGAAGGCTTAAGTACCTTTTGTGGGCCACCTCTCTATCATGTATAGCATGAGAACAAGCTGTGTTAAACCAAGGTTTAGAAGGTTTAGGACGAGAAAAAGAGTGAAGAATGTATGCCTCTATGCCAGACACTATCACCTCTGTTATGCGCTCAGCACACAAAGACGGGTCTCTGACACGGAAGCAGTAGTCATTCCAAGGAAAATCAGCAAAATACCTCCTCAGGTCCCCCCAACTAGCAGAGGCGAAACGCCAGAGGCATCTTCGCTTAGGGGGATCCTGAGGAGGGATTGGAGTGATAGGACAAGATAAAGATATGAGATTGTGATCGGAGGAGCCCAACGGAGAAGAAAGGGTGACAGCATAAAGCAAAAGGATTAGAGGTCAGGAAAAGGTCAAGAATGTTGGGCGTATCTCCAAGACGGTCAGGAATACGAGTAGGGTGTTGCACCAATTGCTCTAGGTCATGGAGGATAGCAAAGTTGTGGGCTAGTTGACCAGGATGGTCAGTGAAGGGAGAGGAAAGCCAAAGCTGGTGGTGAACAATGAAGTCTCCAAGAATGGAGATCTCTGCAAAAAGGAAGAGGGTCAAAATGTGCTCCACTTTGGAAGTTAAGTAGTCAAAGAATTTCTTATAATCAGAGGAGTTAGGTGAGAGGTATACAGCACAGATAAATTTAGTATGAGAGTGACTCTGTAGTCGTAGCCAGTTGGTAGAAATATATATATATATATATATATATATATATATATATATATATATATATATATATATATATATATATATATATATATATATATATATATATATATATATATATATATATATATATATATATATATTTTATATATATATATTTATAATATATATATTTTATATATATATATTTTATATATATATATATATATATATATATATATATATATATAATATATTATATATATATATATATATATATATATATATATATATATATATATATATATATATATATATATATATATATATATATATGAACTATGAACTCCAAAGTCATACATAGCGACAGATTGCAGAAAAGGTGGTAGTTAACCACTCTTGTCACCCTTCTGCTTATGTTTAGCCTCTGGTTTCTGCTCCCACTTCATCTCCACCGCACTATAAGCTATATCGGGTCAAC
>NC_087164.1:5932422-5934922 GCF_035594125.1 Scylla paramamosain | reverse complement strand
TGGACTCTCTTCTCGCTATTTTTATTCCTACAATGAGACAAGGTCTTGTCTCTGCTGCTCCTCTCTAAACGGGAGGTCAGCCTGATATATAAAAAATCTAGTGATGCTACAGCAGCGAAAGTGGCAAATTATCCATATACTCTTAGCAGGCAGACTTTCCATTCAAATAGTGATAGGGATAACAGGAACGAAATTACACAAGAGGGGATCCTGCTCTCTCTCTCTCTCTCTCTCTCTCTCTCTCTCTCTCTCTCTCTCTCTCTCTCTCTCTCTCTCTCTCTCTCTCTCTCTCAGCAAATTATATATGATATAAACGACACGTTTCACAAGCTTCTTTGTTGCATGAAAGTTATGGCTTATCTTTTTTCCCATAAAGTACAGTTCATCACAAACTTATTCCGAACATTATCAATGAGACGCAAACTTTGGCATTACAGTATTCTTATTATTTTTTTTTCTTCATTTTGTCTACTTATACTTATTAATTAGATTTTTTTTACTGTATACACATTTCTACAGTTAAACTTGACTCAGAATAACACACTGGCTTTGTCTACCTGCTTTCTTTATCCACCATGATGCATAAAGAAGCATCCCCCCCCGTTGGCCATAATAGTTCCTCTCACTTCCCTACCCTCCACTTGACTTAAGTTTGCTTTACTCCAATTTCATTTAACTTCCAATCCATTTTCTCTCTACTCCATTTCCACGTCATTTCCACTCCATCCCGCCAGAGCGTCCACACGACACTCTTCGGTTTCCAAACACTCTCGGCAGGATTGATTGGCTTCGCTACACCGGTGTGGTTCGTGGGGATTCTGTTGATGAGCCCGATATGCCACCGTGACCTCAACAATCATTTCGTCTTGAGCGTGCTGCGGGAGTTACCATGCAGGGACAGAGGAGATAGGGGACCTTAATTTACCCTCATAAAGCAATCCTTAAAATACCATACAAAGACAAGGGAGAGATAAGAGAGCCTAATTTATCCAAATGAAAAAGTCGTTAATTACATACGTGATTACTGTAAAAATGTGCCATAATTCTACGTATGGGTTTCTAACAATAAATACATTAATATTACATCATAACAGGGCACCGCTTTATGAATATATAATGCATCTGAACTGTGTCAATGTATGAAAAGTATACATCAAAGCTAGATGATATCTAGCACCTAGTCATAAACAGAGGATGCGAGAAAAATATATCTCAAGGAATATAAATCATTATAGAAAGCGAGATATCAAAAGGCGGAAAATGAGTAAAAACGGAGTTGTTGTAAAATGCGAGTAATAAAATTTTGATGAGAAACCAATGAAAAATATTAGGTTAATCATACTCTTTAAATATAAAATTAATATATGTGTGCATCATGTTTTGGGTAACATGCATCAGCAGTTCTCTATATTGCCTATTTGGTGATGAAGAAGGGCAGGCAGGAACAAATTATTTAGATCGAGACGACTCTTCTCTATCTGAAATAGGGAATCAAAGGATTTTTTTTTTTCGATCAGCACAATAATGAACTCCCTTTTGGTACATATATTTAACTTGTGCAGATCAAAGGAAGAGTATTAAATGAAATTACCCCCAAAGTCCGCCCATCTCGAAGGTTACACGCAGCCAGGTAGTGGGTCCCCCCGATGTAGCTACCACGCTGCCGCACCGCATTTCAAAGGAACCGCAGTGTGTCATTACTGTGCAGGCATAAAGGAACTCGGAATCTCATTAAGACTCTTCCTGCGCGGTGACCGCAAAATTAAATGGTGGCTAATATCAGGTCACACCGACTCGTAAGAGAGAGAGGCAGCAAAGATTCTAAATATTTCGAAAATGGTTACTGCCTACATCAACAAATACAAATAACAAATTTATTACTTAGGATGAATAATAATTAACTTCTTTAACAACCCGTGCTCACTTAGGCAAGGCTCCATTCAGCAAAGGTATTCCGTCCCTTCGGTTGGCCAATAGAGTGTTGTTAACTATGAATTGTTCCATGGAATAAAACACAACGGAAAGAGAGCGTTCATGACATTTCTATCCCATTACATCACTTCTCTCCATAAAAGCTTTCTCATACACAGCTATTAAGCCTCTTATTTCAAGTGGCTACAGATAAAATACATTAACGTCTATTTCTTCCCCAATCACTTGGTTTCTCCTTTACTTCATTCTGCAGCCACCGCTTTCTTCACTGACCCTCTTCCATGTAGCAGGGGACGGACTGGCACCAGGTGTGCATCCACTTCTCAGGTGTTGTCCTCCACAAGTAAAACGGACGCTTTTAGGCTCAACGTTGAGACACAAGGTCTATGCACAGAGCAGACTCTCGTGCGGGAGTCTGTTGGAATAATCGGAGAGTAATCGCCTCTTGTCTGCGAGGGTCAGGGTCGAGAGCGTGCATTAGGGCGAGTGGCCACTCCACTCTGAAGGTGCAGCCAAGCGGTGGTGCTGCCTGCAAGCCGGAGGAAGGCACACTTAGGGAGGCAATGCT
>NC_087164.1:5902422-5927422 GCF_035594125.1 Scylla paramamosain | reverse complement strand
AAACGCGTGAAGGACAAAACCGAGATCTCAGTCACCACCTGCTACTGACGTTTTCATCACGATAAGATTCCACAGTGACTCCACTACCGCCACATACAACATTCATGGAAGAATTTGATTCGAGAAGTTATTGAATAATATGTCTCTATCCACGTGTCTGGTAGACATCAACGTTGGAAAAAAAAAGAGGCAGATGGTTATATCGAAGAAAAGAAGATCCCCACTGAAGTAATTCAATCTGAAATGGAGACAGATGTTAATGGCCATACAAGAAGAGCCACACCTCGCACCACACCACGAAAACACTTGAACGAGAAAGCTACCATACTTGTGCCACCAAATACGATCAGTAAAATGTACAGATAATATTGTTATAGCATCCTGGCTGCAGCGAGACCACTTACCCTTTTCCATTGTATCGCTTTCTGATTGCAAGTTGATAGAAACCTTTTTTGAAGTTCAGCAACACAATAGTTTCCGCATTTCCAGCATCGTCACTCCATCAAAAGGGTAGGACATCAAATATCACTGTGCATGGCGGTATAGTAAGCTTAGCACAGTGCGACGAGCTTTTCAGCACCTAGGAAGGAACTCTCGATTTATGTTTTCACAATCATTCTAGAATGCCTCGTCTCAGGCCCCAGCTGTAGAGCAAGTAGTGTACCTTTATACCTCAGTATGAAGAGTTGTGATGGAAGGGAAATATGTGTCCAAAGTTTCTTTTCCACTCCCCTCGAGGGTGAGTATCTCCTGTATTTTATTCTTGTGTGTATACATCTCGTGCACTTCATAAGATTTGCCAAAAAAGATAAACCTAAGCGGCGCATGGTGTATTGGTAGAGACATGACTACTAAAACGGTTATATTTCTACCATCGCAAATTTTTCTCTCACCGTATCATCCTCCAACTTTTACATTATTCAACTCTCTCTCTCTCTCTCTCTCTCTCTCTCTCTCTCTCTCTCTCTCTCTCTCTCTCTCTCTCTCTCTCTCTCTCTCTCTCTCTCTTAGCCTTTACTCGTGGGAAACTCCAATATCTCACATCTATGAGAGAAAAAAAACAATCCCACTCATGCCATGCTTACCCATTACACTCCTCTCTTACACTCTATACACTCCACATACTTTCCATCCACACCTTCCCAGTCAACTCCCTTTCAATCTCGTCACCTTAACCTTATCCAGACATATTCCTCGGCCACTAAACAGCTCTTCCATCTACAACAACACGAATCGCCTCTTCTCTCCGCTGTCCATTTCTAAATTTTCAGACTATCTGTGAGGATATCCCGCCCACTCGCAAACAGCACGGTGACAGTCCTTCCACCTACACATGTAATCTCCATCTGATTCACTCCTTCATCCACATCATTCCGCCCTCTTCCCCATCCACCTCCACCTGCTTCATCTTAACGTTCACCCCTTCTTTCCGTATCACCTCCACTCGCACCCTCTGTTCCCTAAGTAATGGATGAGCAAACCTTCATGCTTTTAATTTCGTTCTCCCTTTGAAGCACCTCCTTTCCGCACCAATGACACTCACTTTTTATCATTATCTGTCTAGAAAAGTCATCTTTCATGAATATTAAGATCCATTTTAAAGTACCAGCATATCATTAAGAGAATATTTAATGATTACTGGGGAAGGGAAATCTGTTGACGATATCATTACTTTCCTGAATATAAAGGCAAGGGACGTGAACGTAGGGTCAAATGGAGCGCTCCGAACGAAATGAAGACGCTGTGTTGATTCTCGCTCATAACAATTTCACGTACACATCATCATCATCATCATCATCATCATCATCATGGTAAAAGCCTTTAACACTGCACTGCACTGTCGGCTACCCGTCTATTCCAGGCAAGTCCGGCAAAACTTGTTACCTCTGTTCGCTGTTCAGTTCTTTGTCTGTTCCACTTTCTTTCATCATTTTCGGTTGCAATACCCATTCTTTATTGCCCATCTCCTATTTATTCGGCACGTACATAGCAAGACTTAACTAAATGTTACACAGGCACATCATTACTTACAGTATGTGTTGATTATTTGTTTTTCAGAGATAAAAAGATGAATGGTGGCGCCTCTTTCGCCACAGTACAGCTTTGGAGGGAACTGCTACACCTGATTTAGTTTGATGGTGTTTACGTATGAGCATCACAACATTCACTCAAAACATGAACTACATGAATGTTATATCAAAATATTGTTTTAAATGAGCCTACCATTACCCAAAAGTTATTGTTTATTATCCACTACGAAACAAGCATGTGCGTTATATATTAATTTTACCGCTGATTAATTCATCGCATCAAATGCTCAGTCGTTCGTATTAGCAATTATCTCCATGGAGGTAATATATAAAATCAAGCGTGACGGCATCTGGGTGTCCACAAAACGAATAACTTCATAAATCATATTTGGTACACGCTGAGATGGTTGCACTCTTACGAAATCATCATATGAATGAAACGAATAAACTAATACGTAAACGAAAGATGTGCACAGTAATAGCCGTATCAGATACCATCAAGCAAACTTCAATGCTCGCAACCTGAACCAAATTCTGAACTTTCATCCCAGTTCTTCTTCTCTCCTCGTTTTCCACTTTCTTTCTCTCAACTCGTATTTTTCAGCGATAGTCTGTTAATGGTGGAGTCATTATCTACAATTGGCTTCATATTAGCTCTCGCAATGAATGAAACCGACTCTGTGTATCTTGAATAAAACACTAAGTAAGAAATTTTCGTAATCATCACTATGAGCTTATTAAATTATTTCACTACTGAACAAAGGTCTCCACCCTCGGAGACTGCAGGGGAAGGATAAGGAAAAGACGGGAAAGCTGCAGGAAGGGAGACAAATACACATTGTTTCCTTCGTGGAGGTTGCTGAAAAAAAAATAAATAAAGTAATCCTAACGGTATATTACGCATACGTTTGAGCACTTCAGACTTGACTGCAACACTATTCCAGTAATCCCACAAAATTCTGCAGCCGGTTACCTTTACACCTATGCTTCCCTCGACACAGATCAGTGGTTCCCCAATAACAAAACTGTAGTAGAAAAAAAGCACGTAAGGGACACAGTAGAAGTCGGCCAGCTTGAATGAGCAGAACATTCCGGCATATAACACGATTCCAATATTATTCATACAAACAAGCGACACATTAAAGTGGATTTAGGGGTTAATGGACACGGTAGCCTTACTACAATACTAATGGCCAAACCGCGCGCGTGTGTGTGTGTGTGTGTGTGTTTAAGTGAGAGAGAGGGAGAGAGATATAATAATAATGATAATGATGATGAATATAATAATGATAATAATAATAATAATAATAATAACAATAATAATAATAATAATAATAATAATAATAATAATAATAATGTTCAAACATTCAGACAAGTTGGAAGAGGACCAAGCAATCAGCAGGCAGTGTGCCTGCCAGCACGCCATGCGTCCTCACCGGCTCCAATAAAGCAGAGCCACCTCAGTTCCTCTGAAGAAGATTTCTGCGAAACTAGTCGGGGATAAACTCACCTAACATCTGTGTTTCTTCTCGCCTCCTACTCCAATAATAATAATAATAATAATAATAATAATGATAAAAATAATAATAATAATAAAAATAATAATAATAATGATAATAATAATGATAATAATAATAATAATAGCAGTGGAGAGGAAGAAGAAGAAGAACAGCAGCAAAAGCAACAACAAAATAATAATAATAATAACAATAATAATAATAATAATAATAATAATAATAATAATAATAATAATATTAATAATAATAATAATAATAATAATAATAATAATAATAATAATAATAATAATAATAATAGTAATAATAACAGTGAAGAAGAAAAAGAAAAACAGCAGCAGCAGCAACAACAACAACAGAAACAACAACAATAATAAAAAAGAGGAAAATAAAACTATAACACAAAGAAAGGGATGCAAACTCCCACACAGGCTAATGGTTTCCTATAGTACCTAATTTCTCTCCTCCAAAATCACATTCTTCAAGATAAATCTTCACCGCTTCGCTTTTCACTCCTGCTGAGAGAAAGATACACTTAGCTATTCTCTACCAAAAATCGGAAATCAAAGAAAAGAAAAAGAAACTTACAGCTTTCCTGACACTTGGGAACAAGGCGTTCGAAAACAGAGATGTGCAAAAGATTTTTATTCGCTTACCCAACATTGTACGGGACACTGGTTGTTTTGTTCCTGCATTTTCTAGTTGAAGTCATTACAAAAATTCCACAATGTACGTAAGTTTGACCCGAACCACCTCAGCACATGCAAGGATTCTAGGTTTTCATGCGTGTTGTCTTTACATCATTCATCAACACCATCAATTGTAAAGAATTCATTTATCCTTGAGAAAGGTCGGACAAGGGCACAATAAAATGATGATGATAATTGAAAAGGACTGATCATTTGCTGCTTCCCAAATAGGTAAGGAAGAAAAAGATCCCATAAAGGTTGGGCAGTTAGTTCCGAAAATGTCTTGATTCTCTCGAAAAAGGCTTAAGCCGTTGGAGGGGGAAAGCAGAAAAAGGAAGAGGGGTTCCATAATTTACCAGTGAAAGAGCTAAAAGAGTGCGATATTAATTCACTCTTGTGTTTGAGGTGAACAGAGACTTGGAAAACCTTACATAGCGTTGGAGATCAACCATGACACATCCTGCACCTCTTTCACAGACTGGTCGGTTAACCATCAAACGCAAAAAAAAAAAAAAAAAAAGTGGTGATCCTAACCAACAAGGAAAAGAGTACATCCCGTAAGAAATATTAGAACAGTAACCATGTAGAATATATAAATAGATAAATAAGTAAATAAAAGACCGTAGATAGTAAGAGACCCAGCGCTGCATTGGAGAAGTTAAAAGTAAAGCAGAAGGATCATTGCATTGGTGCTCGTTCAGTCATTAAAGTTTCAACATATCAGTCTGTTCGCATATGAACCCTTTAATCTTGATGAATACTGGATGAATATTTTCAATCCCTAAACGAAGTCAATGGGTGTAGTGAGCTTGTTGCTACTTTGGAAAAATTCGCCGAGTTCAAACATCCACAACGTATTTTTTTTCCCTTAGTAGAAATGACTGGTTGTAATGACAATATGATAACGGGTAGCTTTTAGTTATGATTGATTTGGTGATGAAAACTGTTTTTGTAATCAATCGTTACACATTTCGAAAGGCTCTAAACCTCATTTCTTCGCAAATACAAACAAAGTTGGGATACACTGAGCACTTGCAGAGTAATTAACTTCATCAGTGTTCTAACTCGTGCGGGGAAAAATCGAAGTGAGTATCCACATATAAAAGCAAAGACATTATTCATCACTGACGGAAAAGTAAAAGATGGAAGGGGAGTTACCTTAGCCCAAATATTTAAATTTACCTTTCCATCACTTCTGAGGTATAGTAAGTAGGACGAAATAAGTATAATTTAGATGCATCCTGAAGCCGTCTTGACTGATCCCAAATGCCCCTACCCGCCATCCATCATTCCCGTGATGGTGCTATCGAAACACTCCCTTCGATAAGAAAATTACACGCTCGAGCGGCTATGTTTGTTTGTGTGCAGAGGGAGCCGTCTCTTCTATAAATCTATTGCCAAACTAAGCAATATCTGAAACCCATCCACTGGTCGCTACACAACGTAAACAGTCGGTGTCAGCAATGTTCTAAGCCTTCAATATCAAGATTCGGTAAGAAGCAGAGACTATCCAGCCAACAGTAATAAGCAAATGCTATATATACGTGTTCTTACCGACAGTGGATAGACGAACGCAATATTTTCTCGACCTCCTCCCGTTATTCTCCACGCTGTTGCCTAAGTCTCCTCAGCGAAGTTCGGTTGCTCAACATTGTTCTACGCGTACTTACATACGCCTGAAGGCAGCAACCATACGGTCAGCACATAGCACCAACCAGAATCACTCAGCACTAATTCCACTCACGATCTTCATCAACCTCCTTATTGCCCATCAGCTACTTTGTCTGTACTCACATCTCGTCGTGTCTGTGCTTCTCAGTAACAAAGTAATCCATTATTAACCTACCAATGTTTTTTTTTTTTTTTCCGAGTGCCTTGATATCAATAACTTTATGTAGTCGGGAGTGTCCGCAATATTGCCCTGAAGGGTCATTGTGACCTCGTTGCTAATATTATCCCGTGAGCAAATTACCTCCTCTTTGTCTGTGGCGCTGCTTTTCTCTTTTTTTTTCCTTTCCACATTCAGCGCCGACCTTGACTACCGCGCCATTCCGAGGAATTTACCGCCTCCATGCTCTGCAGCGAATGGACGTCGACGTGACAGTTCTCCAGCAAGGAACTGGATGTCTTGCTCTGTGAGTCTTGTTCCAGTTGGACTAGTAACAATGAAAACTTCATTGGGGTGTGTTTTATTTTCGTTTTTGTTATGCTTAAGATATTTCGTAACATTTATAAAATTATTGTTTAATTTGAATGTGTTATTTCATACATTATTTGTAAGAGTATTTAGTAAGATCGTAGGCGTTACTGTAATTGCAAAATTATTTACGTGAAAAGCTAAAACTGTTGTCGCTCTTGGCAGTAGACACCTGCCGAAACGATAATTACTCGCAGTGAGGTCTAAAGCACTGTTCAGGGGGTGTTGTGAACTTATCATTAAACCCAGCTGTGACCTCACTGAACGTTTCCCTTTGTGTCTCACAACACAAGGGGGCAGTCACAGCCTGCCCTCTAAAGACAACTCTCTTCCCCCACACAAAACTACAATAACACACACACCCTTCACTCAAAAATTTCAAAATCATCATGGCGACTCCTACACCAGCCTCGGAGTCCCCATCTGGGGAGGGGACAATTAATGTCCCCAGGTCGGACTGCCTTTCTGTCGACGACCCTAAGTGTCTTGACACCCCACTCAACTTTTTTTCATTAACTTCTGCAACATTCGTGGCCTAAGATCGAATTTTCAATCTGTAGAGCACCACCTTTCCTCTTCTAAACCTCATCTCCTTTTCCTCACTGAAACTCAGATGTCTGAGGCAACTGACAGTAGTCCCTTTTCTGTTCCCTCCTACTTTCTCTATCCTCATTTTTTATCCAAAGCTGGATGTTGCGTTTATGTGCGCAATGACTTAACCTGCTCTCGTGCCCACGCTCTTCAATCTTCCGAGTTGTCCACCATCTGGCTACGACTGCAGAGTCACTCTCACACTAAATTTATTTGTACTGTATACCTTTCACTAACTCCTCTGACTGTAAGAAATTCTTTGAATACCTAACTTCCAAAGTGGTGCACATTCTGGCCCTCTTCCCTTTTGCAGAGATCTCCATTCTTGGAGTCTTCAATGTTCACCACCAGCTTTGGCTTTCCTCTTCCTTCACTGACCATCCTGGTGAACTAGCCTTCAACTTTGCTATCCTCCACGATCTAGTGCAATTAGTGCAACACCCTACTCGTATTCCTGACCGTCTTGGAGATACCCCCAACATTCTTGACCTTTTCCTAACCTCTAATCCTTCTGCTTATGCTATCACCCTTTCTTCTCCGTTGGGCTCCTCCAATCACAATCTCATATTTGTATCTTGTCCTAACGTTCCAATCCCTCCTCAGGATCCCCCTAAGCGAAGGTGCCTCTGGCGTTTTGCCTCTGCTAGTTGGGGGGACCTGAGGAGGTATTTTGCAGATTTTCCTTGGAATGACTACTGCTTCCGTGTCAGTGCTTTCCTGTCTTTGTGTGCCGAGCACATAAGAGATGATAGTGTCTGGCATGGAGGCGTACATTCCTGACTCTTTTTTCTCGACCTAAACCTTCCAAACCTTGGTTTAACACAGGTTGTTCTCTTGCTATACATGATAGAGAGGTGGCCCACTAAAAGTACTTAAACCTTCCATCACCAGAATCTCATGCACTATATATTTTTGCCCGGAACCATGCCAAGTCTGTTTTCCAACTAGCCAAAAACTCCTTCATTAATAGAAAGTGTCAAAACCTTTCAAGATCTAATTCCCCTCGTGAATTCTGCCATCTAGCCAAAAAAATTTCCAATAACTTTGCTTCTTCTTCTTTCCCTCCTTTATTTCAACCAGATGGCACCACTGCTATAACATCTATTTCTAAAGCTGAACTCTTCGCTCAAACCTTTGCTAAAAACTCTGGGCTTGTTCCTCCCTCTCCTCCACCCTCTGACTACTTCATGCTACCTATTAAAATTCTTCGCAATGATGTTTTCCATGCCCTTGCTGGCCTAAACCCTCGGAAGGCTTATGGACCTGATGGGGTCCCTTCTATTGTTCTCCGAAACTTTGCCTCCGTGCTTGCACCTTGCCTAGTCAAACTCTTTCAGCTCTGTCTGTCAACATCTACCTTTCCTTCTTGCTGGAAGTTTGCCTACATTCAGCCTGTTCCTAAAAAGGGTGACCGTTCTAATCCCTCAAACTATCTTCCTATTGCTTTAATTTTCTGCCTATCTAAAGTTTTTGAATCTATCCTCAACAGGAAGTTTCTTAAACATCTATCACTTCACAACCTTCTATCTGATCGCTAGTATGGATTCCGTCAAGGCCGCTCTGCTGGTGATCTTCTGGCTTTCCTTGCTGAGTCTTGGTCATCCTTTTTTGGAGATTTTGGTGAAACTTTTGCTGTTGCCTTGGACATATCAAAAGCTTTTGATAGAGTCTGGCACAAAGCTTTGATTTCTAAACTACCCTCCTACAGCTTCTGTCCTTCTCTCTGTAACTTCATCTCAAGTTTCCTTTCTGACCGTTTTATTGCTGCTGTGGTAAACGGTCTTCTCCTAAATCTATTAACAGTGGTGTTCCTCAGGGTTCTGTCCTTGTCATCCACTCTCTTCTTATTATTCATTAATGATCTTCTAAACCAAACTTCTTGTCCTATCCACTCCTACGGTGATGATATCACCCTGCACTTTTCCACGTCTTTTCATAAGCGTCCAACCCTTCAGGAGGTGAACATTTCACGCAGGGAAGCCACAGAACGCATGATTTCTTATCTTTCTGAAATTTCTGATGGGACAGAGCAAACTTGGTATTGTTCAATGCCTAAAAAACTCAATTCCTCCATCTATCAACTCGACACAACCTTCCAGACA
This sequence comes from Scylla paramamosain, assembly GCF_035594125.1. Classification (NCBI taxonomy): domain Eukaryota; kingdom Metazoa; phylum Arthropoda; class Malacostraca; order Decapoda; family Portunidae; genus Scylla; species Scylla paramamosain. Next base: position 5,918,299 of record NC_087164.1, on the reverse strand, counting down.
ATTATCTCCTCTTCTTCAATGACACTCAGCTGTCCCTCTCTTCTATACTGAACATCCTCGGTCTGTCCTTTACTTATAATCTGAACTGGAAACTTCACATCTCATCTCTAGCTAAACAGCTTCTATGAAGTTAGGTGTTCTGAGACGTCTCCGCCAGTTTTTCTCACCCCCCCCCCCCAGCTGCTAACTCTGTACAAAGGCCTTATCAGTCCATGTATGGAGTATGCTTCACATGTCTGGGGGGATTCCACTCACACTGCTCTTCTAGACAGGGTGGAATCAAAAGCTTTTCGTCTTATCAACTCCTCTCCTTTAACTAACTGTCTTCAGCCTCTCTCTCACCGCCGCAATGATGCATCTCTAGCTGTCTTCTACCGCTATTTTCATGCTAACTGCTCTTCTGATCTTGTTAACTGCATGCCTTCCCTCCTCCCGCGGCCTCGCTGCACAAGACTTTCTTCTTTCTCTCACCCCTATTCTGTCCACCTCTCTAACGCAAGAGTTCACCAGTATTCTCAATCATTCACCCCTTTCTCTGGTAGACTCTGGAACTTCCCTGCCTGCTTCTGTATTTATATCTTCCTATGACTTGAATTTCATCAAGAGGGAGGTTTCGAGACACTTATTCATCAATTTTTGATTATTGGTTTGACCCTTTTATGGGACTGGCATTTCAGTGGCCATTTTTTTTTTATTGGATTTTTGTTGCCCTTGGCCAGTGTCCTTCCTACATAAAAAAAAAAAAAAAAATTTTATCTCTTTCACCTTCGGACATGGATGTAATTTATCGTTATAGTTTTTGTGTCTGAGAGGGGAATAGTTCTATTCCGAAAGTTCCATAGAAAAGATCATCTCTACTTCTGAACATGTCATATTCTAATATCAAGTATGTGTTTTTGCATGTGTGTCTGTGTGTGTGTGTGTGTGTGTGTGTGTGTGTGTGTGTGTGTGTGTGTGTGTGTGTGTGTGGAAGAGAGAGAGAGAGAGAGAGAGAGAGAGAGAGAGAGAGAGAGAGAGAGAGAGAGAGAGAGAGAGAGGGGAGGGGGGGATCCATTTCTAATGCCCATGGCATCAAGCGACTAATGTTTCCCATCGCTCGGTCGCTTGATATACCTACACTCACAGCTCAGTCCATAAGCAAGGCCTGTCCTGATGCATCCTAAATTTCTGGTCTCTTTCATCACGTTAAAATTCAGATAAATTTCATGAAGTTCAATTGCAGGAAATGTACGCTCTCTCTCCGACTATTTCAACATTGTAGCGAAAACTTTGGCTTCACTGTTGGAATTCACATTTGTTGCACAATTATAGGACAAGTATGTTCCTTCCATGTCATTATTAAACACTGAAAGTTAACCACCAAAGGGAGATTTCATCACATGTCAGGATTTCCCTCCCTCGCAGAGAACAATCACAAACGTGAAGATACTTTTATTTTTTTGTTATCTTCGCTGGTTATCAAGTTAATGTAAATACTATCGCTTCCTCTGTCAAGAACAACAGCAGTTTGATGTATCTACATTATGATATATTGACTACGTACTTTGTCTGTCGCATGAATACTGTATGCACATCTGCAACATTGATCAAGTTCTAAGCTTATTGAAACTTTCACTTCACAAGAAAGGGGTTAACACACAACAAAACCAAACTTCCCTATGTGACTTTAAAACGTAATCAATCCACCTAGCTTTCCTATTTTAAGAAATATTAAATAAGTAAATGAAAAAAAAAAAAACACTTGCCTCCTGAACTATAAATACTTTTTCCAGACTTCATTCTACCGCAGCAAAAGCTTCCCGATTCTCCTTAAACACTTTTACTGTTAATTTTATGGAACCACGAGCAGCAAGTAACGTAGTTTTTACGTCCTAGCTTCAGCAAACATATTTTTCCCCAGCATGCATTAATCTAGTTGAACTCCATGACCGACGTCTTTTTACTATGAAAGGTAATGAATTCTCTTGATTCTCAAAACCTTTTAGCTTTGTCAATAAGTTGTTTTTTTTTTTTTTTTTTTTAGAAAAAGAAAATACGGTGACGAAGTATTAAGTTTTCCCACTAACACGCTATTAAATCTGAGACAATATGCAAGGATCCAAGGAGTGCGGGCACTATTTTAGAATTTTATGACATTACATGAAAGAGAGATTCCGATTCAGTATTCTGGACACAGCTCGCACTCCAGTAGCTTGTGTGTCGTCAGATAATATTCAGACTTGTATATAATTTTTCAGGTTTACAACGTAAACTCAGGATGTATTCAATTTTTTTTTTTTTTTTTTGGAAAAAAATAAAAGAAGTGAGTATCAAATAATTTCAAGGATTTGAGACATTGTATATCTGATATATATCTGATACTGATAAATCTACAAGAGTCAGATCATAATGTCGAGAACAGGAAAACAAATTTACTTATCTAATGTAATAAAATAATATTTTTAGGTGTTGACATCTCATCCAAATAGTAGTATTTTTGTTTTAATAGTCATGCAATCTCCCACGCAAAAAAAATAAAAATATTGTTTTACAAAAATATCAATTTTCAAAATGAATTCCGGAAAACTAATCATGTCTGGCAACAAATATTCGACTGAGATTATTTCTATCTTGCTCGAACTAAAACTGATGACTTACTTGCAAACAATGTTTCTTTCATTCCATTTCAGTAACTCCTGAGGTCTCTCCCTTGATCACTCCGAACCGAATCCTGTGGCTGAGTTCAGCATTTGGCAGTTTTTTTTTTTTTTCTAATTTTGCAAGTCATTAATATTTGCCAATAATACGTTTCATTTAAGCCAACATCTAGTTCTGCGAATCATAAATAGTATCTCGGAGGTGCTGAATCACAATCCTGCCAATTAACATGTCGCTCTATTGATAATAATTTCCTAACAAAGAAAAAAGCGTCGCTACTAAATGGATGTAGACGTGGAAAATCATCTGTCCCGATGACTTTACAGATACACAACTTATTGTATCATCATTTACACTCTGCGAAACGTGATGTTTTGACACTTCTAATATGTAAACCGGCGTCTGTAGTTATAATTCAACGATCTGCTATCACGTTTAACGATAATATATACGGGAACCTCCTCAGTGAGCTAGGGGCAAAACAGGAAACAGACTGTTCTTACCAGTCAAAATCTTAATCTAATGTTCGCAATCTAAAGACAGTATCCCTTCTTTATTTATTTTTATCTATTTATTTACTCATTTATATTTCATATATATATATATATATATATATATATATATATATATATATATATATATATATATATATATATATATATATATATATATATATATATTTTTTTTTTTTTTTTTTTTTTTTTTTTTAGCGCGTCTGAAGCCTCCCTCCACCTGCGACACGGGACTCATCTATGCTCACATCCTGTGAAACTTGTTCATATTGAAATTCTATACGATTAATTTCCTACTTCATTAATACAAGCATGTGCACCCAACTTCCCTCAGGGGGGAGCTTGACTGTATCATCGAGAAGTAATATCTAAAGTTCATATATTACGTACACCACTTCGTTATGGAATTTGTCTTCCTGCTCATTCCTTGTATCAGTTTTGTCAACTGCAGACGTACGAGTATCATTGTAGATATTATATGTTTATCGGCCTTCAAAAGTGTGACATCAAATCAATTCGGCGCCAATCATTGCTACATCCATCAGCTTGTACCAATGTATTAACCCTTAGCCGCCTTAGATCTGATGCTACTGATCCCACCTGCCACTCAAGTTAATCCAACCGTCACACCAGTCTGCTTTTGGTTAGGCGTCACGCTAACTACACATATAAGGTGTGTGTGGGGGGGGAGGAGAACTTCCGTTTCTCTACTATTAATCCACTAAAGATGACGCTCTGTTTTCTGACTATAAGTGATAGAATGACTTGCACTCACACTTGTTATTTAGTGATGTTGAGAATTGATTCCCACTTAAGTATATGATCTAAGTAACTTCATTTAAAAGGAGAGAGAGAGAGAGAGAGAGAGAGAGAGAGAGAGAGAGAGAGAGAGAGAGAGAGAGAGAGAGAGAGAGAGAGAGAGAGAGAGAGATACCTGCCGAAACGATAACTATTCCAGGTGAGGTCTTAAGCACTGGACCGGTCGCGAACTGTATCAAGGGGTGCTGTGAACCTTCCATTTTGACTCAGCTGTGACATCACTGAACTATTCTCTTTGTGTATCTTTCTAAAATTTCTGATTGGGGCAGAGCAAACTTGGTATTGTTCAATGCCTCAAAAACTCAATTCCTCCATCTATCAACTCGACACAACCTTCCAGACAACTATCCCCTCTTCTTCAATGACACTCAGCTGTCCTCCTCTTCTACACTGAACATCCTCGGTCTGTCCTTTACTTATAATCTGAACTGGAAACTTCACATCTCATCTCTAGCTAAAACAGCTTCTATGAAGTTAGGTGTTCTGAGACGTCTCCGCCAGTTTTTCTCACCCCCCCAGCTGCTAACTCTGTACAAGGGCCTTATCCGTCCATGTATGGAGTATGCTTCACATGTCTGGGGGGTTCCACTCATACTGCTCTTCTAGACACGGTGGAATCAAAAGCTTTTCGTCTCATCAACTCCTCTCCTCTAACTGACTGTCTTCAGCCTCTCTCTCACCGCTGCAATGTTGCATATCTAGCTGTCTTCTACCGCTATTTTCATGCTAACTGCTCTTTTGATCTTGCTAACTGCATGCCTCCCCTTCTTCCGCGGCGTCGCTGCACAAGACTTTCTTCTTTCTCTCACCCCTATTCTGTCCACCTCTCTAACGCAAGAGTTAACCAGTATTCTCAATCATTCATCCCTTTCTCTGGTAAACTCTGGAACTCCCTGCCTGCTTCTGTATTTCCACCTTCCTATGACTTGACTTCCTTCAAGAGGGAGGTTTCAAGACACTTATCCACCAATTTTTGACCACTGCTTTGACCCCTTTATGGGACTGGCATTTCAGTGGGCATTTTTTTTTTATTAGATTTTTGTTGCCCTTGGCCAGTATCTTTCTACATAAAAAAAAAAAAAATACAAAAGGGCAGTCACAGCCTGTCCTCTAATGATAACTCTCTTCCTTTACATAAGTCTACATGCACCTAATACACACACCTTTCACTCAGAATTCAAAATTCATTATGGTAACTACACCAGCCTCGGAGTCCCCGTCTGGGAAGGGGATCACAAATGTCCCCAGGTCAAACTGTTCTTCTTTTGGTATCGACCCTTAGTATTTTGACGCCCCCCTCAACTTTTTCTTCATTAAATTCCGCAACATTCGCGGCCTCAGATCTTTTTTTTTTTTTTAATCAGTGGAACACCACTTCTCCTCTAGTAAATTTCATCTTCTTTTCCTCACCGAAACGCAGGTGTATGAGACAACTGACGCTAGACCCTTCTTTATCCCCTCCTAACTTCTATATCCACGATCTAGAGAAGAACTAGTGCAACACACTACTCGTATTCCTGATCGTCTTGGAGATACGTCCAACATTCATGACCTTTTCCTATCCTCTAATCCATCCGCTTATGCTGTCTTCCTATCTTCTCCGCTGGGCTCCTCCGATCACAACCTCTTGTTTGTATCTTTTCCTATAGCCCCAATTCCTTCTCAGGATCCCCAAAAGCGGAGATGCCCCTGACGTTTTGCCACTACTAATTAGAGGGACCTAATGAAGTATTATGCTGATTTTCCATGGAATGACTAGGTACTGGTTCCCTGTCAGAGAACACGTCTCTGTGTGCTGAGCGCATACCAGAGATGATAATGTCTGGCATGGAGGCGTATATTCCTCACTCTTTCTCTCGACCTAAACCTTCCAAACCTTGGTTTTATTCAGCCTGTTCTCGTGCTTAGTGGGCCACAAACGATACTTGAGCCTGAATCACCTGAATCTCATGCACTTTATAATTCTGCCATGAATCATACTAAATTTGTTCTCCAATTAGCCAAAAATTCTTTCATCAACAGAAAATGTAAAAATCATTCTAGATCTAACTCCTCTCTTGACTTCTGACACCGCGACAAAAATATATCCAATAACTTTACTTCACCTTTCCCTCCTTTATTACAAACAAATGGGACTGCTGCCATCTCTATCTCTAAAGCTGAACTCTTCACTCAAACTTCTGCTAAAAAAATTGTACCTTGGATGTTTCGAGCCTTGTTCCTCCCTCTTTTCCACCCTCCAACTACTTCATGCTACCCATTAAGATCCTTCGAAGTGATGTTTTCGCGCGCGCGCACACACACACACACACACACACACACACACACACACACACACACACACACACACACACTCACAGACAAGGAAGAAAGGAAAGACGAACAGACAGACAAACAGACAGACAGACACGATAAAGAAAAGTAGATATACTGAGAAATACAAACCTACAGACAGACAAAGAAGCAGACAATGAGAAAAAGAATAAAAAGACTTGACTATATGATATGAGGCAAACACGGGAACAATTGAAAAATGGGGTCTTCAGGACGCCGTCAGGGTTGGGAGCCCTCAGAGGCGGAAACAGAAGGTACTGCTGAGACTCAAAATTAATCTCAGAAAGAGCTGGATGACAAGAAAAACATTTAGTTACCAGAAAAAAAAAGAAAAAAGCTGATCACTAACATCCGTCTTGAGAGGCGGCCTAGAAAAATACATATATTGTGGAGTTTCATAAGAGCCAGCGGGCCCTACAAGTACAATATAGTTTTTACGGTTCTTTCTCTCGACATCAGAAGTTCGAAACTGTCTAGTTTTTTTCTTTGCCGAGTACCCATCTGTCTGTCTACCTGTCTATGCTGTTGCCTTTCTTGTTTGTCGCCTGACACACACACACACACACACTCACTCACTCACTCACTCACTCACTCACTCACTCACTCACTCACTCACTCACTCACTCACTCACTCACTCACTCACTCACTCACTCACTCACTCACTCACTCACTCACTCACTCACTCACTCACTCACTCACTCACTCACTCACTCACTCACTCACTCACTCACTCACTCACTCACTCACTCACTCACTCACTCACTCACTCACTCACTCACTCACTCACTCACTCACTCACTCACTCACTCACTCACTCACTCACTCACTCACTCACTCACTCACTCACTCACTCACTCTCTCTCTCTCTCTCTCTCTCTCTCTCTCTCTCTCTCTCTTCCATTTTAACTATCTTTCCAAAAAACCTTAACTACAGTGTTTGTATGTTTGTGTGTGCACCCTCTTACTCATTCAAAGCTCATAAATATGACTACTTAAATAGCTCAAAGTGAACCAGGTAATGAAGATTAAGCAAAAATGTCATATTAACACGTAAGAAAAAGCACAAATCTGACGAGCGAAGACTTTTTTTTTTCACATGCTACAAACAACAGGAATATAATTAAATTTTTTTCTAAGACTTCCCTGAACTATTTTTGTGAAATGTGTAAAGAAAATCATGAGCTATAAAACTGGATGCACAAACAAACAGCTTAATATTAGCAAAATGTTCTTGGGAAATGAAAAAGTCGAAGTGCAAGCTTAAGTAAATCGAAATTAAAAACATCATGGAATAAGACGAAAGAGGAAAAATAGTGATGGTCAGATCACGTAGCTAAAGGAACAAGAAATAGAGAAAAGAGACTCAGGAGATAGCTGAGATAATGGAGAGGAACTAGACTCAAGGTGTGCCTGCAATAGAATTTTTGCAATATAGACACAATTCTGTGATTAATGAACAGTGCTGGATGATACTTTTAATCTGCAGCAGCCTGGATATGGATGATGATGATGATGATGATGATGATGATGGTGGTGGTGGTGGTGGTGGTGGTGGTGGTGGTGGTGATGAGGTTAAGCACACACACACACACACAATAATATATATATATATATATATATATATATATATATATATATATATATATATATATATATATATATATATATATATATATATATATATATATATATATATATATATATATATATATATATATATATATATACACTAAACGAATTAGAAATCGATTGGTAAATTAGTATAAGTTCCTTTACCATTATAGGTAGTCTCATGTACAACATACACCAAGCACTACACAATAACAACAAAGGACAAATGACTCCGTCTAGCAGACTTTGGTATACTGTGGAATCTGTAACTGTGAAGCAGAAACCCGTCTTTGTTTATTCTAATTTTATATGATGCACACAAATGGTTCCCAGCCAAAACTGGCTGTTCGTTAATTATGACTCCGTGACATCAGATTTATGCCCGATATAATACAGAAACAACGCAGAAAAGCTGAAACCCCTCCAAGTCTCATCTTTCATGCCTTTTGATATTCAGAGAAAGCTTTCATCTCTTTTGATTCTGTTTTTCACTTTTGCATTCGCGCCAAATGTTACTGGGATAGTTTTGTCTCGAAATGAAAGGTCAACTCGTTTCTCAGTCCTTTCTCACTTGGCCAACATCCATCGACTCCTGATTTATCCTTTTGCTCCCGCCGCTCGCCCCACATTGCAGTGCTTTGAGTAAAACATTCTAGCATCTGAGGGACAATACGCTCTAATGAATTGGCTTTATAGGATATGTACCTTCATGTTCACTTCCCGTGAAGTTAAATATTTACCACAGTCTCTTGAGTGAGTGGATGTATACGCATGTGCATAATTACCGAAAATAAATTGTAGAGGTGTCAACAAAAGAATATTCGCATATCTGGAATCTTTTACTCGCGAGTATCATCATTTCTGCGATTATTTGTGTGTGTGTGTGTGTGAGAGAGAGAGAGAGAGAGAGAGAGAGAGAGAGAGAGAGAGAGAGAGAGAGAGAGAGAGAGAGAGAGAGAGCGGGGGAGGGAGAGAGGAGAAGGGAGGGCAGTGCAGGGGAAGGAAGGGCACACCTAAGATCACCGCGGCCAGGAAGCAATCAAAATAAAAGCCTCAACATCCCGGCATTCCTCCCATGGAGATTGTGTAACAGTGGATTGCCGCGACCTAGAAAAAAAAATGCAATTATAAAAATGTGCGTGTATCTGATGACACATTGGAAGCTTGCTTTAAACATAATTTGTAAATGACGTAAGTCACTGCCTCCTTACAGTAAATTGATTCCTATATCAAAAATGAGATCTATGCAGAGGTTTGCTTTTACTATCACTTAGCAAAAATTCCTGAGAAAAAGATAGTACTAATATTGTGCGTGTCCTCAGCAAGCGGACAAGAAGAGTAAACGTGTGGGATTGAAGAAAAGGTTATATTTATCTGGAAGGCAGTGTAAAGAAGATAGATGAACGAATGAAGTTTGCTCGTTTTTTTGTTTTATGTTGTGTGTGTGTGTGTGTGTGTGTGTGTGTGTGTGTGTGTGTGTTTGTGTGTACTATTGAACAACACAAGTTTCCCCTCAACAATAAAAACATAAAAAGCAGAATTGACGTGATCTGTGGCTTTTTTATGTTAAATGATTGATTTCAGTTGGCTTGAACAATTGAAAAATGAGAGAAGAGTCATCAACGTAAGAGTGGATAGGATAAGAAAGAATCTAGAGTGAGAGGATCACTTATGAATAATAATAAAGGGAGGGAGAAAAGAGAGAGCCCTGTGGAATACCACTGTTAATAGGTTTATAAGAGCAATGATCGTCTATCACTGTCGCCGTATAAAGACCCGAGAGGATACTTGAGATAAAACATTTAAACATTTCAACATTTATTAATAACTAACAGTTATAGTTGGGAGGTATATACATGTATACATAGTGAGGATTAATGTGACTGTAGTTAGCCTTTTTAAAGCAGAGCTTTTCAGGCAAAATGGTGAGTAATAATGGGCAAGTAACTAATGTGGCAGATGGCAACAAGGATATAACATGTTGTACAGTTCATTTCCAACATTAGATACTATGATTTATGAAGGTATTTGCAATAAATGCTTACATAATAAATATAAAAGATAAATATGCAGTTACAATAGATACAGATATAATAAATAATAATGATAATAGATAATACAGATAATATAATAAATAGTAGTAATAGTAGTAATAAATAATACATATATAATAAATAAAATATAAGAATGATAAATATTCTAGAATCTGTATAGTACATACAATAACAGTAGCATACTGATGATTTCAGTATAAAGTAGTGTACCAGATATGATAACAAGAGTCTGGATACACAGTTGTTTTAGAATGAAGTAATAATTCAAATTAGTAGGTGGCTAAGATCTGATTTTTTTTTTTTTTCTTTTAAAATGTGGTGATAGAGGGTGCATCCTGAATTTGGAGAGGTACAGAGTTCCATACACGAGGCCCTAGATAAGAAACTGAGTGCTTAAATTTGTTAAATAGATGAGGGGGAATGCTGAGGTTATCACAGTTGCGGGTGTTATGGTCATGAGATGGAAGGAGGTTCTGTATTTTATTCTTATTTGAATACATATAAGTAGAGATAGCAAATTTAGTAATGTCATCTAGTTTTAATATTTTTGTTTCTTTATAGAGAGGATTTTTATGTTCTAAGAAATTACTATTGGTTATTATTCTTACTATTTTCTTGAGTTGCAATTTAAGAGGAATTAAATAAGTTGGATAAGATGTGCACCATATTGGATTCAATAAGTTAATAGTGGATATATGTGGGCATAACAAATGGTGTTAAGTACTTCTTGTGGCATGTATTCTTTTGCTTGATAAAGTAGAACGACGTGTCTTGATACTTTTAAAGTGAGTTTATTTATGTGATGCCTAAAAGTTAATGAATCATCATAAGTAACTCCAAGAAATTTTATTTTATCAGGTCTTCAAATTGTTTTGTCATTTATACATAATTGGGGAAGATTTAAAGTTTGTTTTACTGTAAATAGCATAAAGTAAGTTTTTCTTGTATAGATAGTGAGTCTGTTGCTTAGACACCATACATAAAGCTTTTTTAGTTTATCATTAGCATTATGCATGAGTTGATCTGGGTTTGGGCCTGACAAGTACATTGTCATGTCATCTGCAAATAAATATTGTTCTAGATTCAGATAAAAAATATTTGAAATGTCATTAATGTATATTAGAAACAATAAGGGACCCAAGATTACATTGTGGGAGATTACTGTCTAGTTCCGGGGCAATATTAGAGAAGTAATTACTAAACGCTTCAGAGATGTCAGATGCGCTGCTGAATATGAAATCATTATACTGCAATGTCTTAATTGTGTTTCTATTTTGTGTATTGCCTTTTATTTCATTGATTGTTTGCCAGATTTTTTTTTTTTTTTTTTTGTGTTGCTTCTGAAATTACTGAATATTTGACGATAATAGTTGGATTTGGCAGCACGTATAACTTGAGTTAGATTATTCCTATATTATTTGAATATCATGTGTGAAATCTGACCAAGTTTATGCATCTTAAAAAGCTTACTTTATAATCAGTAGAATTAAGAATTCCGGTAGTTAACCATGCGTTATGGAGTCTTTTTTCTGTTATATATTTGTTTTTTTTACTGGAAAGCATTTGTTATAGAGTTCATAAACAATATTAAAGAATAGGTTAAAATTATCATTTGTCTACTAGATTAAGTATTTCATCCAAATTTATCCTTTGTAGCTCACTGGTAAATAAACTTTGGTTAAACTTTGGTATTTGGCACAGACTGTTGTATAATATTTATAAATATAGGGAGATGATCAGTCATACAATAATGTAAAATGCCTGATAATGATGGAGGTGTGAAATTAGTCCAGATATGGTCTAGTAATGATGGTTTACCAAGGTCAGGTCTGTCAGGAAATCTTGTTGGTCGAGATATATGAGGAAAGTAATTTAAAGTTTGCATTGTGTTGAGGAATAAGTTGGTAGGAAGATGAGTGGAATGTTCAAGTAATTTAATGTTAAAGTCCCCAATGAGAATTGTTTTGTTATTTTTAAGAGTTTCAGCAACTAGTAGATTATTGATAATGTCTGTGAATTCGTTAAGAGATATATGTTTACTATTGGGCCTGTAAATTACTGAGGTAATATAACTGGTGCTTCCTAGGATTAGCTTTGTTGTACTTATTTCAGTATTCCTATTTATAAAAGAGAACTGATTTAGAACTTATACATTTATCATATTTTTGGTGTAGATAGTAATCCCTCCATGCTCTCTATCAGTTCTGATTAAGTATAACCTTCTATAGAGTAAAGATGCTTAGTATGTTCTTGTAACCATGTTTCTTTAAGGGCAATAACATCAGGTAGTTTGGGTAAACAACTAAGCAATAATTTTAGAGAATCAAAGTTTTTGTGTAACGATCTAATATTTAAATGTAAGAAGTTAAGATAATCGTTTCCTAGTGAGTTTGTAGTAGAACTGTATTCCTGAAAATTGAAGTATCTAGACAAAGAGTTAATATCATATTGACCTGAGATTTTAGTAATCATATCTATTGCAATGTTGAAAGCATTAATATTATCCTCATTTTGGTTGTCATCATCAAACAATGATTTATATAGGTTCTCCATAAGTTATGTGAAAAGTAGTAATAGCAATAATAATAATAATGATAACAATAACTACAATAATAATAAAGGTGCAGAAAGATGAATAAAGACCCTATGCGTAAAGCTTCGAAATTAAAGATCTATGCTATACTTTTGAAATGTATAAGGCAACAGCAAAAGTTTCACCGAGGTCCTACATCACCAGGATACAGTAAGGAAAGTAAGAAAATAGTGGATATACCTTTATGGAATACATATTGACAATCAAAGAGAAGATTTTTGACCAGATATATGCTTAAGGAGGAGGCAGTAGGCACCTGCCAAAACGATAATTACTCCCAGTGAAATCTAAAGCACTGGATCAGTTGGTGCTGTGAGCTTATCATTAGACCCAGCTGTGACTCCACTGACCGTTTCTCTTTGTGTCTCACAATACAAGGGGGCAGTCACTGCCTGCCCTCTAAAGACAACTCTCTTCATTCACACAAAACTACAAGCACCTAATAACACACACACCCTTCACTCAAAATTCAAAATTATCATGGCGACTCCTACACTAGTCTCGGAGTTCCCATCTGGGGAGGGGACCACAAATATCCCCTGGTCGGACTGCTCTTCTGGTATTGACCCTAAGTGTCTTGACATCCTCCCCTCAACTTTTCCTTCATTAACTTCTGCAACATTCGCGGTCTTAGATCTAATTTTCAGTCTGTAGAACACCACCTCTCCTCTACTAAACCTCATCTTCTTTTCCTCACTGAAACACAGGTGTCTGAGACAACTGGCAGTTGCCCCTTTTCTGTTCCCTCCTACTTTCTCTATCCTCATTTTCAATCCAAAGCTAGATGTTGCGTTTATATGCGCAATGACATAACCTGCTCTCATGCCCACGCTCTTGAATCTTCCGAGTTTTCCACCATGTGGCTACAACTACAGAGTCACTCTCAAACTAAATTTACCTGTGTTGTATACTTCTCACCTAATTCCTCTGACTATAAGAAATTCTTTGACTACTTAACTACTACTCTAACTACTTAAAGTGGAGCACATTCTGACTCTCTTCCCATTTGCGGAGATCTCCAGTCTTGGAGATTTCAGTGTTCACCACCAGCTTTGGCTTTCCTCTCCCTTCACTGACCATCCTGATGAACTAACTTTCAACTCTGCTATCCTCCACGATCTACAGCAACTGGTGCAACACCCTACTCGTATTCATGACCGTCTTGGAGATACGCCCAACATTCTTGACCATTTCCTAACCTCTAATCATTCTGCTTATGCTGTTACCCTCTCTTCTCCGTTGGGCTCCTCCGATCACAACTTCATATCCGTATCTTGTCTTATCACTCAAATCCCTCCTCAGGATCCCCATAAGCGTTTTGCCTCTGTTAGTTGGAGTGACCTGAGGAGGTATTTTGCTGATTTTCCTTGGAATGACTACTGCTTCCGTGGCAGAGACCCGTCTTTGTGTGCTGAGCGCATAACAGAGGCGATAGTGTCTGGCATGGAGGCGTACATTCCTCACACTTTTTTCTCGACCTAAACCTTCCAAACCTTGGTTTAACACAGCCTGTTCTCTTGCTATACATGATAGAGAGGTGGCCCAGAAAAGTTACTTGAGCCTTCCATTACCTGAATCCCATTCACTTTATATTTCTGCCTGGAACCATGCCAAGTCTGTTCTCCAACTAGCCAAAATCTCCTCCATTAATAGAAAATGTTAAAATCTTTTAAGATTTAACTCTTCTCGTGACTTCTAGCATCTAGCCTAAAACATATCCATTAACTTTGCTTCTTCTTCTTTCCTTCCTTTATTTCAACCAGATGACACCACTGCTGTCACATCTATCCCTAAAGCTAAACTCTTCACTCAAACCTTTGCTAAAAACTCTACCTTGGACGATTCTGGGCTTGTTCCTCCCTCTCCTCCACCCTCTGCCTACTTCATGCTACCTATTAAAATTCTTTGCAATGATGTTTTCCATGCCCTGGCTGGCCCAAATCCTCGGAAGGCTTATGGACATGATGGGGTCCCTCCTATTGTTATCGAAACTGTGCCTCCGTGCTTGCACCTTGCCTAGTCAAACTCTTTCAACTCTGCCAACATTACCTTTCCTTCTTGCTGGAAGTTTGCCTACATTCACCCTGTTCCTAAAAAGGGTGACCGTTCTAATCCCTCAAACTACCGTCCTATTGCTTTAATTTCCTGCCTATCAAAAGCTTTTGAATCTATCCTCAACAGGAAGATTCTTAAACATCTATCTCTTCACAACCTTCTATCTTATCGCCAGTATGGGTTCCGTCAAGCCCACTCTAGTGGTGATCTTCTGTCTTTCCTTACTGAGTCTTGGTCATCCTCTTTTAGAGATGGTGAAAACTTTTGCTGTTGCTTCAGACATATCAAGGTTTTTGATAGAGTCTGGCACAAAGATTTGATTCCAAACTACCTTCTTTCTCTCTGTAACTTCATCTGAAGTTTCCTTTCTATTGCTGCTGTGGTAGATTGTCACTGTTCTTCTCCTAAATCTATTAACATTGGTATTCCTCAGGGTTCTGTCCTGTCACCCACTCTCTTATTATTATTCATCAATGATCTTCTAAACCAAACTTTTTGCCCTATCCACTGCTGCGCTGATGATCCCACCCTGCACTTTTCCACGTCTTTTCATAGACGTCCAACCCTTCAGGAAGTAAACAGTTCACGCAGGGAACCCACAGAACGCCTCACTTCTGATCTCTCTAAAATTTCTGATTGGAGCAGATTTGTTTTTGTTCAATCCCTCAAAGATTCAATTCCTCCATCTATCAACTCGACACAACCTTCCAGACAACTATCCCCTTTTCTTCAATGACACGCAACTGTCCTCCTCTTCTACACTGAACATCCTCGGTCTGTCCTTTTCTTATAATCTAAACAAGAAACTTCATATCTCATCTCTAGCTAAAACAGCTGCTATTAACTTGGGTGTTCTGAGATGTCTCCACCAGTTTTTCTCACCCCCCCCAGCTGCTAACTCTGTATAAGGGCCTTATATGTCCATGTATGGAGTGTGCTTCACACGTATGAGGGGCTTCCACTCATACCTCTCTTTTAGACAGGGTGGAATCAAAAGCTTTTCGTCTCATCAACTCCTCTCATCTAACTGACTGTCTTCAGCCTCTTTTCTCATCGCTGCAATGTTGCATCTCTTGCTATCTTTTACCGCTATTTTCATGCTAACTGCTCTTCTGATTTTGCTAACTGCATGTCTCTCCTTTTCTCGCGGCCTCTCTGAATAAAACTATTTTTTCTCTCACCCCTATTGTGTCCACCTCTCTAATACAGGAGTTAACCAGTATTCTCTATCATTCATCTCTTTCTCTGATAAACTATGGAA
>NC_087164.1:5879922-5897422 GCF_035594125.1 Scylla paramamosain | reverse complement strand
TCAATACATTACATCAAAACTCTGCATGCCCGTAGATTATTTCACTATATACGAGTATGTTCACGTCGGTCGCTGAACTACAACCTTGTACCTAGTCTGTGTTCTTCATAGCAGTAAGGATGTACATACCACACTAGAAATTTCACATCTCATCTCATCTCATCTTTTGTTGTCTCTTTTCTTCCTCCCAGTTGTTAATGCTACACAGGTGCCCTATCCGACCTTATGCTGAAAAACGACTCCATATACGAAAACAGTCTACTAGTGCAATTTTACTAGTAAAGGCAAGAGTACATTTTTGCTTCACCAAACTCCCTAATTTAAGTGCTATCTTGATACTTTCCCTCTCACTACAACAATTTTGCATCACTTACTATCTTCTACATTCATTTCCATGGTTACTAGTCGGAATGTGTGCATTGCTCCTCACCATCCGGCGCCTCGGTAAGCGAGACTTTCTATTCCTTCTCACCCAAATTCTGTCCAACTTACCAAAGCAAGAGTTAACCTTCACTCGTTGACTCTTTTACTAGTAAACTATAGAATTCTCTGTCTGTTTTGATTTTTTCTCTTCCTTGCTATGACTTGATCAGTAAGAGCTGTAGTCTATCAAGATGCTTTCAAAACTAATTGGTCAACATTTTTTTTTTTTTTTGAGAACAGAAAATTGAGCGTTCTTTTCTTGGTATGTCTCCTTAAAATTCTTTTAGTATTATTTCTTATCTATAGAAAGTTCTATATTATTTATAATTTCACGATATGCATGTCTGTTGAATGTTGATTTACCTTGAACCTGTACACATGCAATAGTCTCTATAACAACAAAAATATACAACAAATCTGTGATTTATCAAATGACTGGATATTCATCTGTTTTTTGCCCCTCTCAACGTTCCTAAAGCAATACCGACCCCATCATGTTTGTATGAAGTTGATATCTAATGTTCCTGCAAAGAGTAATCTCAGATTATCTCAGCGTCTTACCTGTATATTATTTTATAATGAAGCAAATAAAACTAAGGAATCTACTCCATATGAAGGCACTAATTTTGCCACCAACGAAAACAAAGAGCGATATCGAATATGGTAGTCTTATCACTGATAACGTCGCACTGTAAAACAAAACAAAACAAAACAAAACAAAATTTTCTTGCACCCGTGAAGTCTTTCTGATAAAGATATATATATATATATATATATATATATATATATATATATATATATATATATATATATATATATATATATATATATATATATATATATATATATATATATATGCACACACACACACACACACACACACACACACACACACACACATTCCATTAAAGTGTTTCATGAATGTGTGTACCTTCCTGGAATAACAATAAATAAGTAGATAAATAAAATAAATTAAATTAAATAAAACATGATAAAAATAAACAGTAGAACAAACTTGTTTTAAAAAACTGGAAAATGACAAAACTATATCAGTGATTCACGGCTCAACAGTCACTGAACGACACATTTCCTCCTTAATGCGAATCAGCGAACATGCATTTCAAGCTATTTTGCCTAATGACTAAAATGTCAAAGCTGCTTAGTTGACATAGTGCATTTTAGTATATCACAATGCTGCATGTTAAAAGGCTCACAAAGTACCATGTGACACAACACAACAGAGTGACGTACATATCTAAAATAGATTTGTCCTGACGAAAGATTGCAAGAAATATATAATAACAAAAAATAGGAAGAAATATATAAAGTTTTAAGAATTGTGTCCTCGAGTGTTTGGAAAGCATATACAGATTCATTACTAATCGTACACATTATTCTAGTATCTAAGAAGGATCGTGCATCCTAAACTCCCATGCTAGAGAAAGTTTTGGCACGATAAGAGTATTGATGTGTCATAATGATGATCAAAGGCAATTCCATGACGGATATCATGCCAATCGCTGCGATATAATCCAAACCTTTGACAATGAACGATAATTATAATGGAAGTAACATTTTTGTGGTTTGCTAGTTTATTGATAAATGACCACCAAGGTAAAATTATGAATATGGTGCAATCTCAAAATATTTTTATCTAATACCATCTTACATATGTTTATCATCATGTTGATATGAATTTTTCCTGTCAACTATTGACGGGGATTTCAGTAAAATAATGCCCAGTCAAGTATTTAAAATCTTATGCGATGCCATCCGGAAATGACTATACGATAATAATTAAATTTTAAAATGATACCAACTGAACTTACTATGGGGCTCTTCTCTACACTGTTTTCCTTTCTCTCTCTCTCTCTCTCTCTCTCTCTCTCTCTCTCTCTCTCTCTCTCTCTAGCAGTAGAAAGTAACTGAATAAATAAAAATAAATGAAAACAAACTAAAATAAGTAAATAAATGCATGAATAAATAAAAAGTAAACAAATAGATAAAACGGACTCAGTATACATTGCGCTGGTGGACACCAGCAGTAGGAAGGTACTGACCGAGGTTTATGGAACTGACTATTCAAAGCGACCAATAACTGCGCACAAGCACACGTTCAGGGCACAGAAAACAAACTAACCGCTAATAATAATACACACACACACACACACACATTATATATATATATATATATATATATATATATATATATATATATATATATATATATATATATATATATATATATATATATATATATATATATATATATATATATCTTTCTTTTCTTTCCTCTCCTTTTTTTCTTTTTTTTTTTCTTTGTCCGTCTGTTTGTCATTCACTTATGAAGGTTGAAGCCGCCAGTCTTAGCAGCTACAACTTTCTGGAGGGCAAACTTCTTTTTCCTGTTGCCAAACCTTGAAAGCCTCCACAAAGCAGAAAGTTTATAACTGTTGTTCAGCATTACAGATTCATGCGTGTGGCGCCATTGTGCCTCTAGACGTAATGTTCAGCAAGTTTATGGTGCACCTCCAAGCAGGGCGGCAAGTTGGCGCAGGGTATTATGGGTGGGAAACCCCAGTGTGCTGGGCTGCTGAAGCAATTATGGGGGAGGGTTTCACCGTGTTCAGGGATATGCGCATTCCTTTTTATATCTGGGAACTGTATTCTTCTTTAAAGCGAGTGGAAAACCGTCGTACCAATACTCAGGCAATACTCAGGTCCTGGGTCCCTCTTCTGAGCTTACTTGACGGAATACAAAGTTGGGAAAAGTTAGTCTCATGAGCTCCAAGAAAAGCAAGAACTAGGACAGTGTGGACTTCGCACGCAACTCATGTATCGTCGACTCCTTGGACTCTTCTAGTTTTTGAGTAAGAGTAAATGAACACCACGATTTTCGAGAAGTAGCGCGTAAAACAATGTTATGACAGTTATTAACTGAACACAAATACTAGGTATTTTCTCTTCCCAACCAAGCACAAACACAAATTATGTTCTTTTCGTGACTGAACACATACAAAATGTATTAGTTTTCTTGTCGGAATTCAGGATTTTTAAGTATCGCATAGAACAGTGGTACGCCAGATATTAACTAAACACAAATACAAATTATTTTCCTCTCCTGACTTAGCACAAAAACAAATTATGATTTTCTCGTGACTGAATACATTCAAAATATATTATTTTTCTTGACCGAACAAAAGTACGTAATTTTCTTTTCCTGAGAATTTGCAGAATGTGTACGTACAATTTCTTACAATTCCACTGTTTTTCTCTGCATTTTTCCTTTTATAACTTTACGTGGACAATGTAATATTGAATTGTCAAAGGGAGAATCTACGTCCTCGTTCAATCACTCTTTCCATTAAAGTAGTTCTGTCGATATCAGCGTTTTTTATTTGTCATATTTTTAATAATTACATAACCGAATATGAAGCGAAACGAAGTGTGGAATAGAGACACTCTGGTAAAGGAGGCCAAGTAATGGAGATATCTCGGGAAAAATTTTTAAACATTTTCTCAACCAGTGACTTCGTCTATCGATCAGCCTCTCTCTCTCTCTCTCTCTCTCTCTCTCTCCTCTCTCTCTCTCTCTCTCTCTCTCTCTCTCTCTCTCTCTCTCTCTCTCTCTCTCTCTCTCTCTCTCTCTCTCTCTCTTTCTCTCTCTCTCTCTCTTACACACACACACAGGGGCCCCTAATACAAACTGTTGTACAATATGCCCTACTTCCCTGTCTTCCGTAAGAGTACAAATCTATCTGGAACAAAATATAAAGTGCATAAAAAAACTAACTCAACTCACATTTTTTTCAAGTGTAATTTAGTATTGGTTCTGCAAGGTCAATCTCTGCGAGGCCTTTTTCTCTTTCTGATCCAATTCTGTCTAAAATAGCTTGGTGTTCCGTTTTTAATTACTATGTGCAGGCACGGTAGATTTTTTTTTTTTTCACCGTCTTTTGAGTTTATATCTATGATTGCCTTTCAATCAATTTGTTGGTGACACAGTAGAAATCTGCTGAATTTACTTACATTGGTAATTAGATTTTATCTTCTAAATTTTATTCAATAATGAGTCTTACTAAATTAAGAGCTGTTACCTTATGTACTGGTAGACTTTATGCAGCATTTAATTGTTATTAAAGGGATGACCTTCACGCAAGAAACACAGCATTTCTTGAAGTGATGTTAGATATATATAAAAAATCTTGAGCTTTCATTATCTCAAAATCTAGAAATAGGCTTCTACATACTCCAGTTTGAAGAAAGCCAGCCACACCACTTTTACATGAAAGGCTTTATAAGTATTCTTCGCAGAAAATGTGAACCAATTATTTCATGGCCAAACATGGAATCACAATTAAATAATTACTGTCTAAGTTAGTTGTCCTCCGATACTCATATGGTTCATACACCCAGGGACGCTCTTAACCATTAGCTGGGATCTGAGCTCTCCCGTTCTCGGCTAGCTCTGGCGGGTACTGCTCCGCACCTCCTATCCTTTCTTTCATGAGCCGCCATTTAATGGCTTCTCTTCTTTAAATAGCTATAGCGTGATTAAACTTTTCTTCCATTGCTAATGACCATTAACCAATATTTTACACCCTGATACTCGGGGTTCATATGATATCAGCGAAAAAAAAAAATCACTTGCAAGTCTTTGATTTAGTGCGTTAATGTTACTTCACTGATATGTCACTGATACTGCACTTATTACATCGAAACACAGTGAAGAGGAGATGGGCAGGCAACAAATCCCCAGTTACTGTAAAACAAGGTAAACATACCATGCCTTGCCCGCGTCACCCTTGGTGCAAGTGTTTCCCACAAAATTATTCAAGAGTTTCGCCGTGTAGGTTTTACTCGGTCTCTTTTCCTTACCATTTTTTCCGACATTTTTTTTTCCTCCGGCACGTCAGTGTTTTGGTACAGATGTTGCAGGCGGCCACCCTAATCCACTACCCATAAGGCTTCTCGTGGTGGTGTGAAGCTAATGGTCTACACTCTACACTAACGTAGTGTATGAAACAATTATTTTTTGTATTTTCCATTGTGTAGTTCACGTGAATTTCGTCCAAGCTTGTAGATGGCGCCATGTACGCACCTTTAGCAAGAGAAGATACGAAGCAGTCAAAAAATAAAAACAGGGTAATAAGTTTCAAGAACTATATAACTAAAAATCGAAATCGAATCTCGTGAAACCCTATGTAAAAAACAAACACTGAAACACACACACACACACACACACACACACACACACACAAACGTTATAATACCCACTTACTCTCCACCAGTGCTGTGATACCTTCAGCTACACATACCAGTATTTACAGATATGTTCCTTTCGCATTGTTACGTTGCATATCTGCGCTACAGAACCATTTTGAAACACGCGACACATTCAAAACAAAAAATGTATGAGCAGGGAGCGATTAATATAGGGAACGAATGGCTTTATTTTGTTTATCTTTTTTTTTTTTTTGGCAACAAGGGCATAATCTAGTGTAAGGAACAACACAAAGATCAATATCGGGAGAGATGATTATATATATATTTTTTTTTTATGTAGGAAGGACACTGGCCAAGGGCAACAAAAATCCAATAAAAAATATGCCCACTGAAATGCCAGTCCCATAAAAGGGTCAAAGCAGTGGTCAAAAATTGATGAATAAGCGTCTTGAAACCTTCCCTCTTGAAAGAATTCAAGTCACAGGAAGGGTGGAAATACAGAAGCAGGCAGGGAGTTTCAGAGTTTACCAGAGAAAGGGATGAATGATTGAGAATACTGGTTAACTCTTGCGTTAGAGAGATGGACAGAAGAGGGGGTGGAGAGAAAGAAGATAGTCTTGTGCAAACGAGGCCGCGGAAGGAGGGGAGGCATGCAGTTAGCAAGATCAGAAGAGCAGTTAGCATGAAAATAGCGGTAGAAGACAGCTAGATATGCAACATTGCGGCGGTGAGAGAGAGGCTTGAAGACAGTCAGTTAGAGGAGAGGAGTTGATGAGACGAAAAGCTTTTAATTCCACCCTGTCTAGAAGAGCAGTATGAGTGGAACCCCCCCCCAGACATGTGAAGCATACTCCATACATGGACGGATAAGGCCCTTGTACAGAGTTCGCAGCTGGGGGGGGGTGAGAAAAACTGGCGGAGACGTCTCAGAACGCATAACTTCATAGAAGCTGTTTTAGCTAGAGATGAGATGTGAAGTTTCCTGTTCAGATTATAAGTAAAGGACAGACCGAGGACGTTCAGTGTAGAAGAGGGGGACAGTTGAGTGTCATTGAAGAAGAGGGGATAGTTGTTGTCTGGAAGGGACAACTATCCCTTCCAAAAAATAGCAAACAGATAAACCACCGGGGTCAGAAGCAAACGCCCAAAAATCAGAAGAAAAAGGAGACATACATGAGGAAAATAGGCTGAAATGCGTACGGACAAACTATGTTTGTTCTTGTTCGCATTATTTACAACAGACCAGAAAATAGTGACATGTCTCTACGTCTGCATTATGCATTTTCGTACACACACTCAAAGGTAAAACTATCGATACAGTGCGGTCCGATGAATTTCACATTTAACACCTCGGATAGTCTCGGTAGGGTTGGTAAGAGTGTCTGTGTCGTTCACATTGATTGATGCAGACGCAGCTACACTAAACACACACAGGGCTACCAACATTACTAACCTGTTACCAATCTGTCCTTGGTGTCAGTTTGTATCGTGCTGAACGTGTAACGACACTTTTTTGAGTGAGTGTGTACAAACATCTCTCGTATGTAGTATGCACAATACCGTTCTTCTTAGCCAGAAAGAGTTCCTGTAGTCTTCTACTGAAAGGCAAATGATTATTCGTAAAAACTCAGTTACCGAAGCTTCCGCTAGCTTGATATGCTTGGTATATACGAGTATACTCGTACTTTCTTTGGTAATGGAATTGTGACTCCCTTTTTTCTGCTGAAGTCTTGGACGTTATCCATCAAAGAAAAAAATGAAGAGTCATCAACTCTGCATCTAAACAATCTTGATCTTGTAACATTTTTGTAGTTCAGTTGTATCATTGTTACAGCTTCTTATAACATCTAAATGTAACTTTTGTTATCACATGTTCAAATATAGATTATTTATAGTGATTATCTTAAATGAAAATTTATTGTAGTTCTATATATTCCCCTTGCACTTTTCGAGTAAATCAGACGCACATGCTATTGTTTGGACTTAACCGTGTTCCCTTTATGGCAATGCTCAAGGGAGTGATACCGCCGAGATTAATCTAAGTCTGTTTTCCAATTAAAATCCAAGCATTAGTTTGGCGGGAGCGCTTAAATATTTCATTGTTACACCAAATTTTTCATTCGCTTACTATGATTTAAATTAAATACTCATCTTTGTACAGTAGTCTCTTGAATTGTTGGGTAGGTTAGGAAAGGCATAATTATAACTAACCATACGCTCTCAAATTTTTCAGTATCAATGAAAACAGCTTTTAAGTGTTCTGATTACTAACAAAAAAGTATCATAGCAGTGTATGAGGTAAGGGACTGAAATCCCTGAAAGTTAAAATGGTCTGCTGCTCACTCAAGCCCAGACCTTTTTTTTTTATTTATTTATAATTATTATTATTATTATTTTTTTTTGAGCTGTCACTTACCAACGTACGAGAGCGAAGTTAACAAAAGAAAATCTCACACAGAGAATCATTATACAGAAGATTCCACAGTATGGAAGTAACCTGGTATTTTATTCTGTGCATTGTAAAGTACTACATATCTGACTATTGCACCGGCACAGTCCCTGGAATCCACAACTGTTAAAGATAAAATAAACATGCACAATTTTCTGCTAATCAAATTCCGGCAGGAGGAGGCAAAGGAACCATTACGTGCATCATTGCTGCTGAGGCACACAAAAATTAGAGGTTGGTTCACTCGAGGTAAACACAGAGATTGCTGGGAATTTATTAATCAGAGGTATGCGTGTGTGTGTGTGCGTATGTGTGTGTGTGTGTGTGTGTGTGATTCACCTACGGTAGTCTGCTGGTCACCCAGCCAGCCGTTCCCCCTACGGAAAGAGCTCAGATCTCATAGTGACTGATCTTCGGGTAGGACTGAGACCAATGACACACCACACACCGGGACAGCGAGGTCACAACACCTCGGGTTACATCCCGTACCTACTTGCTGCTAGGTGAAAAGGGGCTACACATTAAGAGGCTCGCCCATTTGACTCGCCGCGCCCGGGATTCGAACCAGGGCCTTCGTGGTTGTGAGCCGAGCACAAACCTCAGGCTTCTAAGTTGAGAAACCTAGCGTGTTAACCATTAAATTAAAGCTGTGTTTGTGTGGTGTGTGTGTGTCTGTGTGTGTGTGTGTTGTGTGTGTCTGTGTGTGTGTGTGTGTGTGTGTGTGTGTGTGTGTGTGTGTGTATATATATATAATACTACTTAATAGAATGCTCCCATGCTAACACCTTTCCTGTCGTGCAAGGGAGAGGGAAGGAAGCCAAGGTTTGTCATCGGATGAGTAATGAAAAGTTTTCTTTTAGAAAATATTGAAACCCACGAACCTGAGACACGTTTATGAAGACAGAAATGATAGCGATAAATAAATAAATATATATATATATATATATATATATATATATATATATATATATATATTATATATATATATATATATATATATATAATATTATATATATATATATATATATATATATATATATATATATATATATATATATATATATATATATATACATATATATATATATATATATATATATATATATATATATATATATATATATATATATATATATATATATATATATATATATATATATATATATATATATATATATATATATATATATATATATATATGTATATATATATACATATATATATGTATATATATAATTATACATATATATATGTATATATATATACATATATATATGTATATATATATATATATATATATATATATATATATATATATATATATATATATATATATATATATATATATATATATATATATATATATATATATAAGAAATGTAGAAGAGAACATAAAAGTGAATGCGAATGTGAATATAATATAAAGGAAGACATTTATACGTAAATGAAAACGGAACAAGTGACTGTGCAAATAATGATAAATGATTGATAGGAAAGAACATAATACCACTGAATCTGTACTTGATGTTACCAACAAATCAAGGAAATGCGATATTTATTTAGAAAAATTAAATGGATTTTTGTGTATATAGAAAAAAAAATAATGAGCGAGTAATGATAGCGTGTTACTTACGTGAGGCAAATAATATGAATGTAAAATATACGTTATGAATAACAAAGATTGAAACAAACTGATACGAAAAACATGTGACCGCCATCGTAGCAAAAACAACCTTTATGATACTCTTTCGTTAAGTAATATGGAGGGAAGAGGAGGAGCCGTAAAGTATGTTAGTGTTTGGTTATGAGGAATAGTGCTTCCTATGTGTCATGCTGAACTTTTGGTTATACGTATGTAGTTCTGCTTATGTTAGAGCTGTTCATATGAATTCGATGAATAAAATTTAGTTGAGGGGTATTTGTGCAAGTGATTGACTATGAATGTGTTGTATTGTTTGAATGAGGGTTTGTCTTCGTGAAGTATCTGTGTAAGTATTGTTCTGTGCAGTATTGTACGAGTTGGGAGTTGGGCTTTGTTGAGTGTTTTTCGGGGAAGTGTTTGGCTCTGTGCAGTATTGTAAGCGTTAGAGTTTGGGCTTTGTTGAGTGTTTTTTCGGGGAAGTGTTTGGCTCTGTGCAGGTATTGTAAGCGTTAGAGTTTGGCTTTGTTGAGTGTTTTTCGGGGAAGTGTTTGGCTCTGTGCAGTATTGTAAGCCGTTAGAATTTGGCTTTGTTGAGTGTTTTTCGGGGAAGTGTTTTGGTTTTGGGCAGTATTGTAAGCGTTAGGAGTTTGGCTTATTGTTGAGTGTTGTTGGGGTTCTGGCTTTGTGCAGTATTATAAGCGTTAGAGTTTGGCTTTGTTCGGTGTTGTACGGGCAAGTGTTTGGCTCTGTGTAGTGTTACATATGCAAGAACAATAACTAATCCATAACTGATTCATACCATAATGGTCCTATATCAAAGTGGCAGTAATGCTTGGTTGAGTAGAGCTCGAGTCAAGACTTTTCGCCAGTACTTTATATATATGCAAAGTGAAATGGCTTCAGTAATCGAGTTAATAGTGCGGAGTCATTGGGGAACGTTAAAAAAAAATTAGGGAAGTTTATGGATGGACATAATAAGTGGAAATAAGTAGGTATGTTTCATACAGGAACTGTCACAAGTAGATTTAATGGCTCCTTGCAGCTTCACTTATGTTCTTAAGTTCTTATATTATACTTATGAGTTTGTTTGTTTGTACCTAGATATCAAAATTCTGATACTGATAGGAATACAAATGGATACAGATAGGGAGACAATTAATTTCAGATATAGTATTCATATATGCGTAAACACAGATTATTTATTTATTCATCCATTTACTCACTCGATTCATTCATATATTCATTCGTCCACTCAGTGCTGATATTTGGCAGATGCTCAGACAGTCACGTTGCTGTCATTCGAGGTACATTTTATTATTATCATTATTATTATTATTTCTATTATTATTACTATTATTATTATTATCATTATTATTATTTATTATTATTATTATTATTTAATTATTATTATTATTATTATCACTATTATTATTGTTTATTATTTATCATTATTATTATTATTATTATTATTATTATTATTAATAGCAGAAATAGTAGTAGTAGTAGTAGTAGTAGTAGTAGTAGTTTGTTTTTGTTTTGCTTATTTATTGCCAATAACAATCACGTACATCAATGAGCATATACACATTTATAATGTATTAGTCTGCTGAGCATGAGCTCCCTGGCAGGCATGAATTTTCATTTACATGTGGGGAAAAGTGTAAACAGTGACGGCAATGAACACACTTAAAAACATACAAGAAGATTAGCATAAGTATCTAAGCAAAAAATATATATATATATATATATATATATATATATATATATATATATATATATATATATATATATATATATATATATATATATATATATATATATATATATATATATATATATATATATATATATATATATATATATATATATATATATATATATATATATATATATATATATATATATATATATATATATATATATATATATATATATATATATATATATATATATATATATATATATATATATATATATATATATATATATATATATATATATATATATATATATATATATATATATATATATATATATATATATATATATATATATATATATATATATATATATATATATATATATATATATATATAATAATAATAATAATAATAATAATGATAAATAATAACAATAATAATAGTGATAATAATAATAATAATAATTAAATAATAATAATAATAATAATAATAATAATGATAATAATCATAATAGTAATAATAATAGAAATAATAATAATAATGATAATAATAAAATGTACCTCGAATGACAGCAACGTGACTGTCTGAGCATCTGCCAAATATCAGCACTGAGTGGACGAATGAATATATGAATGAGTCAGTGAGTAAATGGATGAATAAATAAATAATCTGTGTTTACGCATATATGAATACTATATCTGAAATTAATTGTCTCCCTATCTGTATCCATTTGTATTCCTATCAGTATCAGAATTTGATATCTAGGTACAAACAAACAAACTCATAAGTATAATATAAGAACTTAAGAACATAAGTGAAGCTGCAAGGAGCCATTAAATCTACTTGTGACAGTTCCTGTATGAAACATACCTACTTATTTCCACTTATTATGTCCATCCATAAACTTCCCTAATTTTTTTTTAACGTTCCCCAATGACTCCGCACTATTAACTCGATTACTGAAGCCATTTCACTTTGCATATATATAAAGTACTGGCGAAAAGTCTTGACTCGAGCTCTACTCAACCAAGCATTACTGCCACTTTGATATAGACCATTATGGTATGAATCAGTTATGGATTAGTTATTGTTCTTGCATATGTAACACTACACAGAGCCAAACACTTGCCCGTACAACACCGAACAAAGCCAAACTCTAACGCTTATAATACTGCACAAAGCCAGACCCCAACAACACTCAACAAAGCCAAACTCTAACGCTTACAATACTGCCCAAAACCAAACACTTCCCCGAAAAACACTCAACAAAGCCAAATTCTAACGCTTACAATACTGCACAGAGCCAAACACTTCCCCGAAAAACACTCAACAAAGCCAAACTCTAACGCTTACAATACTGCACAGAGCCAAACACTTCCCCGAAAAACACTCAACAAAGCCAAACTCCCAACTCGTACAATACTGCACAGAACAATACTTACACAGATACTTCACGAAGACAAACCCTCATTCAAACAATACAACACATTCATAGTCAATCACTTGCACAAATACCCCTCAACTAAATTTTATTCATCGAATTCATATGAACAGCTCTAACATAAGCAGAACTATATATATATATATATATATATATATATATATATATATATATATATATATATATATATATATATATATATATATATATATATATATATATATATATATATATATATATATATATATATATATATATATATATATATATATATATATATATATATATATATATATATATATATATATATATATATATATATATATATATATATATATATATATATATATATATATATATATATATATATATATATATATATATATATATATATATATATATATATATATATATATATATATATATATATATATATATATATATATATATATATATATATATATATATATATATATATATATATATATATATATATATATATATATATATATATATATATATATATATATATATATATATATATATATATATATATATATATATATATATATATATATATATATATATATATATATATATATATATATATATATATATATATATATATATATATATATATATATATATATATATATATATATATATATATATATATATATATATATATATATATATATATATATATATATATATATATATATATATATATATATATATATATATATATATATATATATATATATATATATATATATATATATATATATATATATATATATATATATATATATATATATATATATATATATATATATATATATATATATATATATATATATATATATATATATATATATATATATATATATATATATATATATATATATATATATATATATATATTATATTTAGTTTTATTCTATTACACTACAACTTGATAATATAATTTATATAAATGATGTTTAAGTTTAATTTTGAATAATTAAAATTATTTAATGTTTTCATATCATCAGATAATGAGTTCCAACATTTCATCCCAAAACCATGTATAGAAAATTTATATAATGTTGTTCTGTGATGTGGACATAACACACTGATGTTGTTTCTTCTGGTGCCTTGGCTGTGGTGAATAACTAAACTTGTTTTTAGCTGTGGTGAATAACTAAACTTGTTTTTATTATGACTATCATAATTTAAATCATTATATACAGCTAGAATGCAAAAATAATGAAGAAAAATTCTAATTACGGAACTTTCAAATCATTAAATAGTAGTAGTAGTAGTAGTA
The DNA here is from genome assembly GCF_035594125.1 of Scylla paramamosain. Taxonomy (NCBI): domain Eukaryota; kingdom Metazoa; phylum Arthropoda; class Malacostraca; order Decapoda; family Portunidae; genus Scylla; species Scylla paramamosain. The sequence continues at coordinate 5,883,232 of NC_087164.1, read as the reverse complement.
GTAGTAGTAGTAGTAGTAGTAGTAGTAGAAGTAGTAGTAGTAGTAGTAGTAGAAGGAGTAGTAGGAATAGTAATGGGAATAGTAGTAGTAGTAGTAGTAGTAGTAGTAGTAGTAGTAGTAGTAGTAGTAGTAGTAGTAGTAGTAGTAGTAGTAGTAGTAGTAGTAGCAGTAGCAATACAGTAGTAGTAGTAATAGTAGTAGTAGTAGTAGTGGTAGTAATACAGTAGTAATAGCAGTAGTAGTAGTAGTATTGATGGTAGTAGTAGTAGTAGCAGTAGTAGTAGTAGTAGTAGCAATACAGTAGTAGTACCTAGTAGCAATACAGTAGTAGTAGTAGTAGTAGTAGTAGTAGTAGTAGTAGTAGTAGTAGTAGTAGTAGTAGTAGTAGTAGTAGTAGTGGTGGTGGTAATAATACAGTAGTAGTGGTAGTAATACAGTAGTAGTAGCAGTAGTAGTAGTAGCAGTATTGATGGTGGTGGTAGTAGTAGTAGTAGTAGTAGTAGTAGTAGTAGTAGTAGTAGTAGTAGTAGAAGTGGTAGTAGTGGTGGTGGTGGTGGTGGTAGTAGTAGTGGTGGTGGTGGTGGTGGTGGTGCAGCAGCTTTATTACTGTTACCATGAAAGCCAAGTTTATTTTAGAAATACTTATCAGATCACGTTGCCGATTTAATTACGTATACACAAGAATCACTGCGCTGTATAATTAAAATCCGCCTCAACAAAATGGAGTCATTATAAAAACATGGGAAAGAAAAATCTTAATATGAATCAGATCAAAGCATATCGTTCATTCTTGACTAAGGGAGCATGATTCAGTGTTGTATGAACTCTATTATGTGCAATACTGTTCAGGCACCTAAGACCAGTGACGTGTGTAATCCAGTTACGAGAAAATAAAAACTAATACAGGTATTCAAAAATTACAAATACATTGTCGATAATACTGCAGTTATAATATCGTATGTCATGTAAATACTTGTAGTGTTTTGCTCCCACTTAACAGACAGCTTTGATCACCTTGATATAAGCCTGCGGATAATGGTACATACGAGGCTTCGATAAGAACAGTAAGATAAGAGCTTTCCTTGGTCTTTTACAATAGCTACGGAGCCTTTCTCACAGTATACAAAATATGAGAAGTTTGGCAGATGATTTCTACATTAAACCTCTGATTCTGGTAACCTTTATGTACTCATATTTGGGGCGAGAAAATATGTTGTTAAGTTTGAAAATGATGAGGTATCTAGTAAACTCCTCCATTTTAACGTCTGTTGTTACAGTTCTTCCGACAGATAATTTTACTAAGGACCAAGACTACCCAGGCTCTAGGAATTGAAGGTAACAAATGCTGTTACTTCTGACAACACTATCTACATTTTTATACAACTTTACTACATAGGGTGAGCGCAACCTTTCTTCCTTTCTTGTGACAAAAAAATTTAAAACAATAAATGTGATAGGAAGAGGAGTGGCGCGCATGAATAAAGAAATGCTTAACAATAACAACAATAATATAATGAGGCTCTGTCCTCTGCCATGTTCACGCAGACCACTTCCATTCATTAAATGGTGTAGTCTTACCAAAATATAACTCTAATCCTTCAATGATGTTACATGAATTTCTTAATCTCTTCCTCTTCAGTAGTCAAAATGAAGCATTGAAAATAAAACAGATAAATAAAAGAAATGAATGAAAACATAAAATAACCAGATCCGGCAAAATGATTTACATGCTACTCACGGAGGGACAGATTTGCAATCGCGTGTGAAGTTAATAGTTGAATGTATAGATAGTTTTCTTGGGGATGTCACTTACAGATCACTTCACACGACACACACCACAAATTCTAGTTTCAGCTAACATGATGTTAAGGTATTTCAGCTCACCCATGAATAGAAAATGAATTTCTTCTATTTAAAGGTGATTCCCTCGTCTTTAACCTTTGATTCACTCTTCGTGGAAAGTGTTGATCAGATCACACTTATCTCAAGGGTGGCGATGGTAGAAATGGATGGCGTTAAAACTTTAATACTGCAGTGAACGTTAATGTTTCCTTGCTTTGCAAATGAGTACTGAGAGAGAGAGAGAGAGAGAGAGAGAGAGAGAGAGAGAGAGAGAGAGAGAGAGAGAGAGAGAGAGAGAGAGAGAGAGAGAGAGAGAGAGAGAGAGAATGGCTTGGATAAGGGAACGAAAATCCTGGGCTGATCTTAAAAAAACAAAGGGGAAACCTCCATCTCATATTCCTTTGGGAGACTTTGGAAGACTTGACAAAGGTTACCGCCAGGTCTTACCCGTGCTCGTAGCTTTTCCCGGAAGCAGAGAGGCTTTCCGCTCACATTAATTAGACACATACGCGTCTAATTAATGTGAATTTTGCCTGCATCCATGAGAAGGTGTAAGGCCCTCCAGACCTCGTCACCGAAAGTAGTGAGTGTTAGCTGTTCTTGGCGCATTAATCTTTGTCGCTCACCGCCTGAGATGCCAACGGCCATGAAATTCAACATGTTAAGATTAAACACATTATAAGAACACAGCAAATACAGACCCTTGTCTGTTGTATATGCAAAGGATTTTAAGAAGTAGGAAGCCATTAAAATCGTAGTATATAAAGAGATAGAAAAAAATGCTATTGGTGTATTCTCCTGTGCCGTACTTTCATTTCTATTGAAATGAACGTTAATTTGCAAAAAATATAAACTGCTATGCCTCACTGGAGGATATGTACTGTTCAGAAGTATGTTCAAATATACTACATACTAATATACTGAAAGATAAAGCAAATGTATCTAATTTTGTTTCCTCAAATGTTTCAGCTTCTATTCCGAGTACTTTTAACAGCCTGGTGGGTAGTTTTAAAGTTTATAAGGGTATTTTTATGACTGTAGTTGTAATCTAACAAGGAGTTTGTATTATAAATAAGGAAACACACTACCTGCAATGGGAATCCTACTGATCACCTCCGTGGCCGCTTAATATGTCCTTATGAGAGAACAAAGCAGAAAATATAGAGATGTTATGAATTCAACTTTGACCTCTATCAAATATTTATAGATTTTCAACAGCCATACAGCAGCATAAACCGTGAATCAATGAAGCATATCCTTAAAAAAATTTAAATACCAGAGAACCTGGTTTCCTTAATAAAGGTATGATATCTAGATAACAGCTGTACAGTGAAGGCAGGGGAAGAGAGGCAGAACAATCTGAAGTTATTGGTGAACTGAGGCAAGGGTACATCCTATCAGCAATGTTTTTCAAACTAGTACTGGAAAAAGCAGCATGAAAGAGCCTAAAGTTTCCGGGAGCGTGGCT
>NC_087164.1:5872422-5874922 GCF_035594125.1 Scylla paramamosain | reverse complement strand
TTCAATTTTTTTTTTTTTTTATGTAGAAATAGTTATGGCTAAAGACAACAAAATCTAAAATATGAGACCACACAGTCTCTTAGAAAATATTCATAAATTAAGTCCAAATTTGGATAATGTAAGTGTTGCGTTTAGGTCGTTGATGAATAAAAGAGGGTGGGTGACTGGACAGAATCTTGAGGAAAATCACTGTTAATAGACACACGAGAATAGTGACCATCACTCACAACAGCAGTAAAACGGTCAGAAAGAAAACCTAAGATGAAGTTACAAAGAGTACAAAAGCATTACGATATGTGTAAGACAACAGCGAAAATTTAACCAGAATTCCAAAAACAGGATGACCACGATTCAGTGACGAAGCCCTGATCACCAACAGAACGACCATGACAGATCCATATTGATGATCAGATAAAAGCTAACGAAATTGTAGATGTTCAAGAATCTTCCTATTAAGGATATATTCACTTTAAGAACAGGGTGTATGTAGGCAGCATTAGAGTAAGATAGATGATAGATAAAGCACGGAAGGATAGCTACGAAGGACAATATGAAGGTCCTTATCAGGTCCATAGGCCCTCTGAAGGAAAAGGCGAGTGAGGGCATGAAAATCATTATCAGGAAGAATCTTAATGGAAAGCAAGAAATACGCAGTATCAAGGTGGCTCTGAATCATCCAAAGTCGAGTTTTTAGCAATAAAATAGGCAAATGGTTCAGCTTTAGAGAGAGATGAGATTTGTGGGCCAATTCTTTATCATATACAGCACAGGAACATGGTGAAAAAAAGTTTAGAAGATTTAAGACGAGTGTGGAATGTAGGCCTCCATGCCAGACCCTGTCACCTGTTATGTGTTTAGGACAGAAAGTTGGGTCTCTGACAAGGAAATAGTAATTACTCTATAGGAAATAAAAATAACACCTCTTCAGATCGGCAAATTAGCGGATGCAAAACGCCACAGGCATCTCCACCTTGGAGCATCCTGAGGAGGAATAGCAGAGATAGGACAAAATTCAAATACGAAGTCATGATCGGAGGATCCCAATGGAGATGTAAAAGTGGCAGAATAAGCAGAAGGGTTGAATGTTAGGGAAGGTTCAAGAATGTTGTGGGGTTATGTTCACTGCAGTCAAGGATATATGAGGTAAGGTGCTAAACTAATTACTTTAGATCAACGGTTCCCAACCTTTTTTTTCTGTTTCTTTCCCTCTTCAACCAGTTCATCTTTTCGTCTTTCCTCCCCTTCATAGAATGACCACAAAATTATGGAATTTCGACCAAAATTATCGTACATAGTCACTACGAAAAGCAACCGTAGCTCAAGTTTTGATTTGTATTTGTATACAGTACTTGAAGAAAAGTCAACTGCCACATAATATGAGATTTCTTTTACTGTTGGAGGATAAAAGTAAACGCTACTTCACTAGGTTAGTCAGCGAAAGGAGACGAAAACTATAAAAAAATGGTGATGAATATGAAAGACTTCAGGGATGGAATTGTCTGCCAAAGGAATGGGAGTCAGATGTGCTCCACTCTGAGAGTTACATAATCGATGATTTTACATTGTCGGATAAGTTGGGTGAGAGATGTACAGCACAAATGAACTAATGGTTAGAAAGTCTGAGAACAAGAGATAGTTAAATAGTTTCGCCTATAGATAAAACATCCTACTTTGGATAAAAAAAAAAATATAAGAAAACAGACAGACTTGCTGCTATTAGCCTCAGCCACCTGTGTTTGGGTGAGATGAGGTTTACTTTAGGGGAGATGATGCTGCAGAATTGAAAATTACGTCTAAGGTCGCGAATGTTCTAAAAGTTAATGTAGAAAAAGTTAAAGGATGTGTCAATAAGTTTTGGTCTAACATGAGGACATTTCCAGACCCCTCCCCTCATGGGTTCCGAAGCTGATGTTCGAATTGGCAATTTTAAATTTGAATTCTGAGGGAAAGGTATAAATGTGTAGGGTGCATGGAGTGTAGTAAGAGAAGGGAGAGATTTGCCTTTGGAGGGCAGGCTGTGACTACCCTCTTGTGACGGGAGACAAAGGGAAAAGTTCAAGGATGTCACTGTTGGGTGAGAGGAAAGTTCACAGCCCCCACCTAACCTCATGTGTGAAACCTCATTTGGAAAAGGTTTCATACACAAATACAAGCTACGGCGCCTACCCATACATGGATTACTGGCTGGAAATGAAGAAATACCACCCAGCATGAAAATGTTGCATGAAAAGATGTATACTTCAACAACTAGACAATCACAACAAGTAGTGCAATAAATTAATAAATAATTATAGAAACAAAATAAAAAGTTATGAAAGTCATTAAATGATTTACAAGAATTTAAAGTAAACCAGAAAATAATGTTCATAGATAATACATTTTTTTTCATCATCCCCTGATATACAGTCAGTTGCAGCACACACGAGGGTCTTTCACTAAGGTACTACATTTAATTTATTTACTGTACCTCTTCATACCATGCCAAAAAAAAAAAAAAAAC
>NC_087164.1:5857422-5869922 GCF_035594125.1 Scylla paramamosain | reverse complement strand
GCTGATCCTAAGAATTTTGCTTACATCTCCCTTGTTATAACCCTTATACCACTTAAAGACCTCTATCAGGTCCCCTCTTAACCTACGTCTCTCTAGAGAATGTAAATTTAACCGCTTCAGCCTCGCTTCGTAAGGAATACTCCTCATCCCCTGTATCCTTTTAGTCATTCTCCTCTGTACTGATTCTAATAGACCTATATCTTTCCTGTAATGTGGGGACCAGAACTGCACAGCGTAGTCTAGATGAGGTCTGACCAGCGCCAAGTATAACTTTAATATTACCTCCGGCCTTCTACTTTTAACACTCCTAAAAATGAATCCTAGTACCCTATTTGCCTTGTTTCTGGCTTCTAGAAGTAGCAGTAATAGTATAAACTAGATTATCACTATTAGTAGTAGTATTATTAATAGTGATGCTGGCAGCAGCAGCAGCAATAGTAGTAGCAGCAGCAGCAGCAGCAATAGCAGCAGCAGCAATAGCAGCAGCAATAGCAGCAGCAGCAATAGCAGCAGCAGCAATAACAGCAGCAATAGCAGCAGCAGCAATAGCAGCAGCAGCAGCAGCAATATCAGCAGCAGCAGCAGCAATAGCAGCAGCAGCAGCAGCAATAGCAGCAGCAGCAGCAGCAGCAATAGCAGCAGCAGCAGCAGCAGCAATAGCAGCAGCAGCAGCAATAGCAGCAGCAGCAGTAGCAATAGCAGCAGCAGCAGCAGCAGCAAGAGCAGCAGCAGCAGCAAGAACAGCAGCAGCAGCAGCAGCAAGAACAGCAGCAGCAGCAGCAGCAGCAGCAGTAGCAATAGCAGTAGCAGCAGCAAGAGCAGCAACAGCAGCAGCAGCAGCAGCAGCAGCAGTAATAGTAGTTGTAAAATTTGAAATAATTTTTACTTTGGTAACTAATAGTACTTCCTCGTATTCACAATCTCAACACAACACTGCCTTCACCAAGAGGAAAAAATACACGTGTTAAGCAGTTACGGGGATATGATGAAAAAAATGCGACGGTCAATGGTTATATGTTTATTCTTGCTATAATAGGCATGTTTGTATTTGGTCTTGTCATGGTGGTGCGTCTCTTATGGTACCAGTAACGGTGGTGTGGTTATGGTGCAATAACGGTGTTCATGTCGTCACGGTAATAAAGGAGTTTGTTGTAATAGTGGTTATGGTAACGGTCCGAAATTGTAGATGTATCTTTGTCATTATTGTCGTTGTCGCGTGTGTAATTGTTGTTGTTGTTGGTGGAGGTGTGGTGGTAGTGTTGGTGTTGGTGTTGCTGCTGTTGTTATTGTTGGTGATGGTGGTAGTGATAGAGGTGGTAGTGATAGTGGTGGTGAAGGCGGTGGTGGTGGTGGTGTTCTAATAACCACCACACCCAAAGCAATGTGTAACGGTGTCACATAATTAATAATAATATGAATTGTATTTATAATGCCTTGCCTGATTAGCAATATAAGTGTATGTATACATATGTGCATAAGTGTAGACAGTGGGTGTTGGCGCATAAGGGTGGGGCGGATATGATCACGTCACCCTACGTCACACACACACCATGAAACTTTCCATACTCCTTTTATTGCCATCGATAAGTAATCGGTAGCACCTACATTATAGTGTCTAAGTATTCTCCATAGTTAATCTCTCCCTAATGTATTTTGGCATGCATTACTCTTAGCTATAAGTAGCTATTCCCTTGCCTTATTTATGTCATTAGAGAGTTATAATTATGAATGTATTCATGTACTGTGAGTGCGGTCAACCCGCTCCTATTTCTACTGTCAGCACTTTTTTGAAGGCGCTAAGCGTCCCTTGTGCCGGCTCCGGCAGTCTCTTGCCAGGGTGTAACGCTGTACCACGCAGAGGACATCCGTTGTCCCGTACGCGCCACACCCTTCTCCAGAACTCTGTACATATATCTAAATATACCTATTTTTATACGTTCAGCTTTTGACATTCACCTGAAAACCACAAAAACTCACCAAGAGTGACTTTACCTATTATACAAAGGTAAGAAACTAATGAACACTGTCCAGCGGTAATTGATCATTCAAAACCACTCTGGAACAAATGTTGTTCCCACATACCGTCAGCAGAAGACGACCAACTTTTATAGTTAGGGAATTTATATATAATTTATACAAATCAAATATCATATATATATATATATATATATATATATATATATATATATATATATATATATATATATATATATATATATATATATATATATATATATATATATATATATATATATATATATATATATATATATATATATATATAGTTGCAATATTCTGTGCGGATACGTAATATAACTTCCGATGTAGTGTATTGTTCATAAATGTCATCATTTCCTAATGTAATCACATTACATACAATTGGATCTCATGATACCCAGCTTTTAATTAACGCAATGGCAAGCCAGCCTCAGATAATGAAGCCAAGACAGGCAGAGAACGAGATGGACAACTAATTAAGAAAATTCAACATTAAGTGGGAGAGACGATTAACAGAATGAGGGGAACCCAGGGAGTTCCGGAAGGTCAGTTCAGCACATTGATGATGATGATGGTGATGATAATGTTAACACACACACACACACACACTTATCACATGTCTGGGGGGGGGGTGTTCCACTCATACTGCTCTTCTAGACAGGGTGGAATCAAAAGCTTTTCGTCTTATCAACTCCTCTCCTCTAACTGACTGTCTTCAGTCTCTCTCTCACCGCCGCAATGTTGCATATCTAGCTGTCTTCTACCGCAATTTTCATGCTAATTGCTCTTCCGATCTTGCTAACTGCATGCCTCCCCTCCTTCCGCGGCCTCGCTGCACAAGACTTTCTTCTTTCTCTCACCCCTATTCTGTCCACCTCTCTAACGCAAGAGTTAACCATTCATCCCTTTTTCTGGTAAACTCTGGAACCTTCCTATGACTTGAATTCCTTCAAGAGGGAGGTTTCAAGACACTTATTCATCAATTTTTGACCACTGCTTTGACCCTTTTATGGGACTGGCATTTCAGTGGGCATATTTTTTTATTAGATTTTTGTTGCCCTTGGCCAGTGTCCTTCCTACATAAAAAAAAAAGATAATAATAATAATAATAATAATAATAAATAAAAACACCAAAATTTCTACCACCAACCTCCCTAAAAGTGTTGTTCACTTTCTCTTCCTATTTTTTTTTCTCTATTTTTTATTCATCACCATTTTTTAACTCATTTTCTTCTCACTGCTGATACTGTTGGTAAAAAATATATGGAAATTTCTCAAGCATTTTTTTTCTTGTGCTCTTTTCAAAACAGCCATTGCGAGGGGGTAATAATACTGTAGAGGAAGGATGTGAAAGGGAACACGCTGCACTTTGTTATACGAGGACTGGGAAGTTACCAGCAAGAGTTACCAAAGTCCATAATATACGATACAGGAACTGTATGCTGTCCTTACAATGAAATAAATAAATATTATATATATATATATATATATATATATATATATATATATATATATATATATATATATATATATATATATATATATATATATATATATATATATATATATATATATATATATATATATATATATAGTGTGTGTGTGTGTGTGTGTGTGTGTGTGTGTGTGTGTGTGTGTGTGTGTGTGTGTAGATAAATAGATAGGTAGGTACAGGTAGATAGATAACTAAAGTAAATAAATAAGTATACAAAATAGTGTAAATCACTGATGTCGTCAATGAATCACGTTTGTCTAAAATTTTTATTTCTGGTGTTGGAATGTGTAAGGGTATTAAAGAAACTTTGAAGTTGAGAAGTTAGTTTGTAGTGTCGTTTATGAACTATGGCATGCTTTTGTAACCGGCTTTGTTCATTTCATAGAGGAAGAGGCACCTTTTGTGTGTGGATAAAGAACGCCTTTTTTGATAATCTAGCTGCGGATAGATACTACAAGCGCGTTTGAGAAAAAATTCAAACAATAAGAGAATTAACGTCTTTACAAATAGTTGATGGCTTTGCAGTTATACCTCTACATGTCCATGGGAAGTGTGCACCACCATTGCACGGGCATAAGCACCGAATATTTTATAATATTGTTAAGTAAACGAATACTTTCAAACAAGGTTTACACCAGCGTTCACACAACATTATAAACACATGCAATATACTACTCGTATTTCGGAAACACTATTCTGTCCCTAGTAATAATCTGGTGACGCTTAGAGGAGAGAGGATACTTTACTCAGGGACAGAATGGGCGATGTTTTACTCCTAAGACAGACAGCTGAACATGCGCAGTACATTTCATTAATCCTCCGGGTACATAACGGGTGATGTTTCTACTCCTAAGACAGACAGCTGAACATGTGCAGTACATTTCATTAATCCTCCAGAGTGTATAATGCCATCAGGCCCATCTTCGACCGGCGTTGCTTTGGGAAACACGAAGGAGAGGTGCGGCATAAACCTTTAGGGGGATCACTTTAGAAAATCATGCCTACCTCAACACATACGGTGACCGACTCCTAAACCTCCAGGAATAAGCCTATCGTCTGGCCATTCAAGCTTCCAGGAACAAGCCTATAACCTCTACAGGCTCAGGAGAAAAGAAAATACAGCTGCGTCTGATGTCCCAACACAATATATGTCGAATAATAATTTATGAGAAGTACGACTATACCTCTCAGGACATCGAGAACATAGGTTAGTGTACGTAGGTTTCTGAGTAAAAGTGATATGAAACATGTCTTCCTGTTTCCAGTTTGTCTTTCACAAACAAAGGAGAGGAAAGAGGAGATAGAGATAAAAAGTCCCACACCTCCTATATTTCGACACAGCTATACCTTCATGCAACTCAAAATGAGAGTTTTCGTGACTCAGATCTGGGAAGCCTGACTCTGTTAAGGTATTGCACACGTCTCGGAAGCACCATTTCTCGAGGCATCCACTCTGTCACGCTCTTCACCTCTATGTGGACTTTCCAAAGTTGCATTATCAAACTCAAACAGTACTCTTATGTAAATCTAATCATTACTCTCTCTCTCTCTCTCTCTCTCTCTCTCTCTCTCTCTCTCTCTCTCTCTCTCTCTCTCTCTCTCTCTCTCTCTCTCTCTCTCTCTCTCTCTCTCTCTCTCTCTCTCTCTCTCTCTCAATGTATGTTGGTGAAAACAAATGCTATATGAACCACAATTAAATCAATGAAAGTAGGGCCATATGGATGCACGGGATCTCACACATTGCATTGGTAGGGCAACAACAACAACACACACACACACACACACACACACACACACACACACACACAAGATAACGCCCCTACAGGCGCCGCACACGGACTGGTACAGACTCAGCGCGATTCCCACCATGGTGCGAGCCATCAATCAATAGTATTTCCCTTCTAGATTAAACTTAGCTTTAGGATAAATGTTAAATATTTCCCCACCCCCTCTGTACATTTTCAGTTTGTTAACTGCCTGAAGAATAAACCGTTTATTATTATTATTATTATTACACACACACAGACCAGAGCTTCAATCCATTTCAAAGATCTTAGTACCTCTACTGTTGCACACTGCCACCACATGACCATTGTACCTTATGTAAGGCTTGACTTCACCAACTTTACTCCATTCCTCCTTGTGATTCTCAAAGAAGCAGAAATGTCACATGAAAGTTATTTGCTGACTTACAGCTCTAATTTGAATCCTCTGTGATGTTCTAAGTCTGTCTTTTTTCTCATAAATGACCTATCCAGGACAGAAGTTTCATGATTATTACAGAATTCAGTCATTTCCTGTGATGGAAAGCCGCGTAACGGCCAACCATCCGTGTTTTTACCCACGCAAGTTTATAACTTTTAAAAGATCATCTTTTAGCAATTCTTATTTTTATCTTATAATCTTATTAAGCGTTTTAGCGATGTTTCTTTTGCTTTACATATTTTACATTTACTTACCTTTTACACTTTTATATAAAGAAGCTACAATAACTGTGCAAACAACTGTCGATAAAACATTCCTGCTTCTGTCCCAGTCATCGTTGTGAAGTCATGAATCTCATACGTTTTACCTAAACATTTGATGTGAACATCATGAAAGGAAAATTTTACAGTACATGACAAAGCTCTTGCGAACTACAAATGCTGTAAAGTTAAAAATCTAAAAGTTATAGTGCCTAAGATTTTCCCAGTCCGACCACCTAATCCCCTCAGGCAAACTGCCACTCATTGTCCACCATTTCCTTTTAGAAAACTTTAACGAGTGAGTGCTGGAAATCTGACCCGAACGCAACAGGCAGCGATCCTTTGCCATTTCGGGATACTTCAATTTTTCTGACCAAGGGCAGCCATCGACCTTTCACACACACACACACACAAGCATTATGTGAGCAGGAAAAAGAAAAGAAAAATCATACGTAAGAAATTAGGAAATGGAACGAATGGTATTAGCTCAGTGGGTGTAGAATAAGAAGTCACCGGCCTCAGGGTCAAGTCTCATCAAAACGAAATACGAGTCAACATCAATATCTCCATATTTTTAGACCTAAGATTCCTACCACCATTATCATCGTCAACCAAAATTAGTCTTCTTTCTGATGCATACCATTTTAACAATGAAAAAAAATAGATTTGTATTTTGTCAATAGTATGTACACATATGTATACATGAAAATACAATTATAAGTCATATTTATGTAGCCATAAAAATTATCTTATCATTTTCTCAATTTAGTAAAGATATGCCTTGTGTCATGTCATTATTACTATTATTACTTTCTTAAGAGGTACGACACTGATTTGAGATTGATGTTAAAAAAGTGCGATTTGCAATCGTAAATAAGCCCTCCTTTCGTGTAAAGGTTCGTAAACATATACCTGGAACTGTTCTTGCATTTTTTTTTTCAAACCTTCTCCGTTGACTTGTGGGGCAATTATTTTTCTATAATCACACTTGATCCTTATCTTTGCTAAATTATCTTTATACTTTATACGTTTATCTTCAAATACCTTTAGCTAAATTATAGTTAGGATAAATTGAAATTACGTCTAAATCAGAATAAATGAATAAATAAATAAATACATTATTAAATAAAAATATTATATATACTCGTATATATATATATATATATATATATATATATATATATATATATATATATATATATATATATATATATATATATATATATATATATATATATATATATATATATATATATATATATATATATATATATATATATATATATATATATATATATATATATATATATATATATATATATATATATATATATATATATATATATATATATATATATATATTTTTTTTTTTTTAGCGGACTTTTCTCACTTTGCCAACATTTACTAATCGAAAACATGTTCAAGTATTGGTTGCACTGCACTGCATCTTCATTTATTTATTGTATGCAATGCAACACCCGATATACCGACGCATTTCAAAACACGTTCCCTGAGGCATTACATCGATTAAAAAATAAAAAATCAAGAACGTCCTGCAACTAGTTTTCATTCGTTAAAAAGGTCAACGAGAGGTAAAACGAGAGGAAGAACATACGAGGGCACGTTGCTCTAAAACCAACTCATAAGAGTTAAAAAAAAAAAAAGAATGTAAGTTCTACTTACTTTCTATACAAGTAAATAGACGAACACAAAGCCAGTGAAATGAAGCTTTGTCGTATACCGAGCCAAGGAGCTGACATATAATTATTAGCGAGTTGAAAGGAACGATGAAACTTATCACTTAATGGAAACAGGAAATGGCAATGGAAACAAAAGTGCAGTAGTGTGTGATAGATTATGGACATATCGTATAATGTCTTTGTACAAAGTCAAATTCTAAAAGAAGAAAAAAAGTTAACGGTAATGATAGAGAAGGTCCAACTCAGAGCAATCCCTTAAATTTCTACTAATTCCCCTGTGGAGAAAAATTATCCAGTATTAAGATTATAGATCTCCAGAACACATTCCTTACAAGAAATCATACAAATAGCCAGAAACCAGGAAGAAATACTAGTGAGAGATGAACCAGCAGCTTGACTCTAAAGAGAGATTGGAATGGTTTGGAAAAACATGGAACATTCCTATGAAATATTCTAGAGGCAATATCATATTGTCTTTTTCATTTTCAGAGTGGTTGACAAAATTAATCAGAGTAGCTGTCATCAAGCACGTTGTACAATTTGACAGCTATTTGATTTAGTAAGGCAAACCGTGATTTTTCTTAAAAAAAAAAAAAAAGAACGTTTGGTATTGAAGGCATTTACGTAGTCCTGAGCTACAGCATATGAATGAATGTAGTATGCACGTGTGTGTATATAAATTTGTATCTATGTATGTATGTATGTGTGTATGTATGTATATGTGTATAGCATAGTATAAAAAACGACACCGGCAGCAACACTAGAGTATGTACAATACGACACCAAAGCCTTTATTTCATTATTTTATTTATATATTTTTTACTTTTTTTTTTTTTTTTGCATGGGAAGCTTTGTCTCGTCCCTCCAGAACTATCTGACTCACATTTATTTTGCATCATCAGCAGTTCCTAAAAAGGGTGATCGTTCTAATCCCTCAAACTACCGTCCTATTGTTTTGATTTCCTGCCTACCTAGTTTTTTAATCTATCCTCAACAGGAAGATTCTTAAACATCTATCACTTCACAACCTTCTATCTGATCGCCAGTATGGGTTCCGTCAAGGCCGCTCTACTGGTGATCTTATGGCCTTCCTTACTGAGTCTTGGTCATCCTCTTTTAGAGATTTTGGTGAAAATTTTGCTGTTGCCTTGGACATATCAAAAGCTTTTGATAGATTCTGGCACAATGCTTTGATTTCCAAACTACCCTCCTACGGCTTTTATCCTTCTCTCTGTAACTTCATCTCAAGTTTCTTTTCTGACCGTTCTACTGCTGCTGTGGTAGACGGTCAATGTTCTTCTCCTAAATCTATTAACAGTGGTGTTCCTCATGGTTCTGTCCTATCACCCACACTCTTATTATTCATCAATGATCTTTTAAACCAAACTTCTTGTCCTATCTACTCCTATGCTGATGATACCACCCTGCACTTTTCCACGTCTTTTCATAGACGTCCAGCCATTCAGGAAGTAAACAGTTCACACAGGGGAGCACAGAACGCGTGACTTCTGATCTTTCTAAAATTTCTGATTGGGGCAGAGCAAACTTGGTATTGTTCAATGCCTCAAAAACTCAATTCCTCCATCTATCAACTCGACACAACCTTCCAGACAACTATCCCCTCTTCTTCAATGACACTCAACTGTCCCCCTCTTTTACACTGAACATCCTCAGTCTGTCCTTTACTTATAATCTGAACTAGAAACTTCACATCTCATCTCTAGCTAAAACAGCTTCTATGAAGTTAGGTGTTCTGAGACGTCTCCGCCAGTTTTTCTCACCTCCCCAGCTGCTAACTCTGTATAAGGGCCTCATCCGTCCATGTATTACGTATGCTTCACATGTCTGGGGGAGTTCCACTCATACCGCTCTTCTAGACAGGGTGGAATCAAAAGTTTTTCGTCTCATCAAGTCCTCTCCTCTAACAGACTGTCTTCAGCCTCTCTCTCATCGCCTCAATGTTGCATCCCTGGGTACCTTCTACCGCTATTTTCATGCTAACTACTCTTCTGATCTTCCTAACTGCATGCCTCCCCTCCTCCTGTGGCCCCGCTGCACAAGACTTTCTTCTTTCTCTCACCCCTATTCTGTCCAACTGTCTAATGCAAGAGTTAACCAGTATTCTCAATCATTCATCCCTTTCTCTGGTAAACTCTGGAACTCCCTGCCTGATTCTGTATTTCCACCTTCCTATGACTTCTCCCTCTTGAATTCCTTCAAGAGGGAGATTTCAAGACACCCTTCAATTTTTTACTACCGCTTTGGACCCTTTTCTGGGACTGGCATCTCAATGGTCTTTTTTTTATTGGATTTTTGTTGCCCTTGGCCAGTCTCCCTCCTACATAAAAAAAAAAAAGAAAGACAGAATAATTTCATTACACTGATTACACACTTAAAAAGACGTGTATGAGTGAAAAAATTGTACTTGTTAAAGAATTATGGAGTGAAACTAGCTACCACGTCCTCCAGTTTCCTGATAACGAGGCAAACACATCACAAGTGTGTGTGTGTGTGTGTGCGTGCGTGTGTGTGTGTGTGTGTGTGTGTGTGTGTGTGTGTGAGTCGAATAACGTATTAGCATGCTGCTGCATAAGAATACCTAAATCTAATAAGATATCACAATTAAAAGTCTCTATATCTCAAAATACACACACTCACCCACAGTACAGTATCAGATTCACTGTCCCGTAACATAACAGCTTCCTTCCACATAAACTTCGGCACATAAACATCCCTGAATACCTACCACATGAACATAACCAGGATCCACTTTGTTCTGTAATATAATACCCTCACTCAAGTGATTCTAACCAGCTGTCACCCATTCATCATTCATCACTCCTGTTTTGTTTAATTTCATCTTAATAAGAATTATGTATCTTTAAATATTAACATAATCCTATATTATTTATAAATCATTTTAGAATATAACGAACTATGTACAGTCTTTTTTTTTTTTTTTGTCACTCTCGTTAGTCTATCCAGTAATATATTCTGCAATGTTATTATGGCGCAGTATCCAAGCTAAACTCAAATTATGTTCAATGTTTAATGTTGACCTGATTTATTTCCTCACACCATGTTCTGCCTCCGGGTTAATTACTTAATATTCATCTTGTGTCATGAATATTTTTTTATGTATACTATAAGAAAATATGAATTCACTATTATTTTAATATTCACCTTCGTATATCATAAATTCCATGTAAATAACTGTTGTAACATCACAGTTTATATATTCTAATAGCAAAATAATTCACATAATTCTGTTTCACACGTCTATAATTTTCATAATAATTTTCAAACTACTGTACAATCCTGTTATCTTATTTTATCACTGTGTCCATGCTTTCTACTTTCATTCATCTCATTTTATAAATATTCTTGACCAGTCTATTAATAAACCATTTCTTCACAAAACCACCATATATGTGTACACCTTTCTACCACTTAGCTTCTCTCTTACCATATTACCAATATATTTATCTCTTATTATATTGTCGTGCGTATCTGGCGCCGCCTCTGCTCATTATATTGTCAGTACACGGTCCCTCTGGCACCTCGTATATATATATATATATATATATATATATATATATATATATATATATATATATATATATATATATATATATATATATATATATATATATATATATATATATATATATATATATATATATATATATATATATATATATATATATATATATATATATATATATATATATATATATATATATATATATATATATATATATATATATATATATATATATATATATATATATATATATATATATATATATATATATATATATATATATACGAGGTGTGTCATTAAAGTTCCAGGACTGGTGCCACACAAGTTTTATTTCACATCCAGGCTACAAACTATAGGTTATCTCCTTCGAAGTAATCCCCCTGGCACCGCATGCACTTGTCCATCCTTCTCTGCCAGGCTTGCATGCACTGCTGGAAGGATTCTTGCGGGATGCTCCTCAGCTCCGTCGTCACGGCCTTTTTGATGTCGTCCGCATCATCAAAACGGGTCCCCTTCATGACCTCCTTGAGCTTGGGGAAGAGGAAGAAGTCGCACGGAGCGAGGTCAGGTGAGTAGGGCGGTTGCTCCAGCACGGCGATGTTCTTCTTGGCCAAGAACTCTCTGATGCTCAGGGCATTGTGAGCAGGCGCATTGTCGTGGTGAAGCAGCCACGAGTTGCCCTGCCACAACTCCCGCCTCTTCTCGCGCACTGCACGAAGCAGACGCCGCAGTACTTCTTTGTACACATGTTGGTTGACTGTCTGGCCCTGTGGCAAGAACTCGCAGTGGACGATGCCCCTCACATCGAAGAAAGCGATCAACATGACCTTGAAGCTGGACCTGGACTGCCTTGCTTTCTTCGGCCGTGGCGACGCCGGACTCTTCCATTGAAGGCTCTGGCGTTTGGTCTCCGGGTCGTACTCAAATACCCAGGACTCATCGCCGGTGATGACTCTCCTGAGCAAGTCTGGTTCAGTTTCCAGACGCTCGAGGATGTCCTGACACACCTGCATGCGTCGTCCCTTCTGGTCATCGTTCAGGAGTCTCGGCACCATCTTCGCACAGACTTTCCGCATGCCCAGATCTTCAGTGATAATCTTCCACACGCTGTTGTGGTTCATGCCAAGCTCATCTGCGATCTTTCGAACAGTCAACCGACGATCGTCACGCACCATCTGCTTGACACGCTCAACATTGGCCTCATTCCTGCTCGTTGAGGGTCTTCCACTCCTGGGGTCATCTTCCACGTCCTCCCGGCCCTCTTTGAACCTCTTGCACCACTCAAAAACACGTGAGCG
>NC_087164.1:5844922-5852422 GCF_035594125.1 Scylla paramamosain | reverse complement strand
AGTATGGGTTCTGTCAAGGCCGCTCTACTGGTGATCTTCTGGCTTTCCTTACTGAGTCTTGGTCATCCTCTTTTAGAGATTTTGGTGAAACTTTTACCGTTGCCTTGGACATATCAAAAGCCTTTGATAGAGTCTGGCACAAAGCTTTGATTTCCAAACTACCCTCCTACGGTTTCTATCCTTCTCTCTGTAAATTCATCTCAAGTTTCCTTTCTGACCGTTCTATTGCTGCTGTGGTAGACGGTCACTGTTCTTCTCCTAAATCTATTAACAGTGGTGTTCCTCAGGGTTCTGTCCTGTCACCCACTTTCTTCTTATTATTCATTAATGATCTTCTAAACCAAACTTCTTGTCCTATCCACTCCTACGCTGATGATACCACCCTGCACTTTTCCACGTCTTTTCATAGACGTCCAACCCTTCAGGAGGTAAACATTTCATGCAGGGAAGCCACAGAACGCCTGACTTCTGATCTTTCTAAAATTTCTGATTGGGGCAGAGCAAACTTGGTATTGTTCAATGCCTCAAAAACTCAATTCCTCCATCTATCAACTCGACACAACCTTCCAGACAACTATCCCCTCTTCTTCAATGACACTCAACTGTCCCCCCTCTTCTACACTGAACATCCTCGGTCTGTCCTTTACTTATAATCTGAACTGGAAACTTCACATCTCATCTCTAGCTAAAACAGCTTCTATGAAGTTAGGTGTTCTGAGGCGTCTCCGCCAGTTTTTCTCACCCTCCCAGCTGCTAACTCTGTACAAGGGCCTTATCCGTCCATGTATGGAGTATGCTTCACATGTCTGGGGGGGTTCCACTCATACTGCTCTTCTAGACAGGGTGGAATCAAAAGCTTTTCGTCTCATCAACTCCTCTCCTCTAACTGACTGTCTTCAGCCTCTCTCTCACCGCCGCAATGTTGCATATCTAGCTGTCTTCTACCGCTATTTTCATGCTAACTGCTCTTCTGATCTTGCTAACTGCATGCCTCCCCTCCTTCCGCGGCCTCGCTGCACAAGACTTTCTTCTTTCTCTCACCCCTATTCTGTCCACCTCTCTAATGCAAGAGTTAACCAGTATTCTCAATCATTCATCCCTTTCTCTGGTAAACTCTGGAACTCCCTGCCTGCTTCTGTATTTCCACCTTCCTATGACTTGGATTCCTTCAAGAGGGAGGTTTCAAGACACTTATCCACCAATTTTTGACCACTGCTTTGACCCTTTTATGGGACTGGCATTTCAGTGGGCATTTTTATTAGATTTTTGTTGCCCTTGGCCAGTATCCTTCCTACATAAAAAAAAATAAAAAAAATTACTACTACTACTACTAAGAAGAAGAAGAAGTAGAAGGATGAACATTATAATTATTATTATGATTATTGTCATTATTATTATCATTATTATATTAGTATTATTATCATTATTATTATTAGTAGTAGTAGTAGTAGTAATTGTACGAGTAATGTGTTGCAATTACCGTTTTTACTACTACTGCTACTACTACAACTACTAAATAATAATAATAATAATAATAATAATAATAATAATAATAATATTCCTGTACCTTCGTTTGTTCGTCCTTATATGACGCCTTGGTATCATATCTGCACATTCTGACTAAGTCCCCTACACCGTCTCCCTTCCTTCCTTTCTTCCTTCCTCCTTTTTTTCATATAAACCTCCTCCTCCTCCTTCTCCTACTCTCCTTTTCCTCCTCCTCATTTACCCCCTGCTTCCCTTTCTCCTCCTCCTCCTCCTCCTCCTCCTCCTTCTCCTCTTCTTTACTATCCTTATCCGTCCATGTATGAAGTATGCTTCACATGTCAGGAGGGGGTTCCATTCATACTGCTCTTTTAGACAGGGTGGAATCAAAAGCATTTCGTCTCATCAGCTCCTCTCTTCTAACTGTCTTCAGCCTCCTTCTCATCGCCGTAATGTTGCATCTCTTGCTATCTTCTACCGCTATTTTCATGCTAACTGCTCTTCTGATCTTGCTAGCTTCATGCCTTCCCTCCTCACGCTGCCTCGCTGCACAAGACTTTCTTCTTTCTCTCACCCCTATTCAGTCCACCTCTCTAATTCTCTCACCCCTATTCTGGCCACCTCTCTAATGCAAGAGTTAACCAGTATTCTCAATCATTCATCCCTTTCTCTGGTAAACTCTGGAACTCCCTGCCTACTTTTGTATTTCCACCTTCCCATGACTTGAATTGCTTCAAGAGGGAAGTTTCAAGACACTTACCCGCTAGTAATAATAATTATAATAATAATAATAATAATAATAATAATAACAATAGTAATAATAATAATAATAATAATAATAATAATAATAATAATAATAATAATAATAATTACAGCAACAACAACCACAACAACGACAAGAACAACGTAATAATAATAATAATTAATAATAAAAATAATAATAATAATAATAATAATAATAATAATAATAATAATAATAATAATAATAATAATAATAATTATGCATATTTTGCACAATACAGAATTCGTACATATCATAAGTAACATAACATAATAATGTAAGCAAATGATGCAGATTAATAAAAGATGTAAGAAAAAAGTACCCAAAAGAGGAAATAGAAGCCAAAAACATAAAAAGTAGAAAACAAAATCAAAAGGAACAATAATTTTAGCTATAACATTGTGAAAAACGTGCACGGAACAAAGCCTTTCTCCCGCCCTGCGCTACAACGCTGGCCATTCATGTCCGCCTTGTAAAATCAGCGTGGCACCACTTGATGGATGTTCTGCGTGAAGTCGGCGGCGAGGAGAGCTTCGTTATAGTGCGAGGTTCCCGGACTGACGAACACGTCCAGCCTTAACCGGGTGAGAGACTGCAATGGATGCTGATGTGTGCGAGCAACTGAAGCTTCTGCCACTACAAGGTCATGGTGAATAAAGTATCACTTCAGGCATTGTAAAGGTAAGCCTCTTTACTTTTACTTTTTAATTATCGTAATGGAAGATACATTCTATTAGGCTTTAGAATTACTAAGAGGCAAAGTAAGTGATATTTTTCTTTACAGTATGAGATGTTTTGAGTACGGGACATTTTGGATTGTCTTACTACTATTCCTTACTACTGAGTTCCTGAGCTCCAACAGGTAGGTGTTTGCAAAAGCATGCTATCATCGGTCTGGACTTACTCTTCTCCCCCATATACACCTAAAAGTGTCATGCGCATCCTCAGCTTAGTTTTCTGAGATCGAGGCTGCAAAGTGATAATCGATGAGCGCCATTGTGAAATATGTTATCGTCACTGTTCATGTCACAGTGAAGCAAGGAGAAGTAACCAAGACTTGCTAATGAGCGGCGCAGACGCAGATAACTACATTTCTGTTTCACAAGGAAAGTCACATTGGAAACATTCTCCCATCACATGTCCCTCGATCACAACCCCTCACTAATTTTAGGAATGCATCCAAACATGAATTGTTTTCATGTTTGGATGAATTGTTTTCATGGTTCTATAAGGCTCAGTTTTCAAGCGGTGAATTATTATTGTATTTTTATCTAAGATATACTTCTGGAGAAGGCGTTACTTATATCATTGAATTCCATGAGAAAATAAGGTTTTGAAATGGAAAAGTTAGTTGAGATTTCACTGACTAATGAATTTCTGCCGACTTCTTTAAAAATCTATTTACTGAAATTGTTGAAATCTACTAATTGTTCTTTTCTAAGAAGCACGTTATACTAACCAATAGTTTTCTTCTTGCTAATGCTTCTTGCAGAAATTTCATCATAACATATTTTCATCCTAGTGTTATTCTTGCACAGATTACAGTAGAGTTCTGACGTGGTAAGGGATCCCAAACTCACCATCTCTGAATTACAGTGATGGCAGATGTCTCGGAGAGAGGAGTAAACGATAATCAAGTCGCAACAGATCGTGGCAGCACGCCAGCCCTCACAGATTACATGGTGGATGTTCTTATTGAGATTGCTTACACTAAAATCGAGGATGAAACAAAATCAGCACCCAGCTTAGCCTCCATTCGTATAATAAACTGTTAGAAGACTCACTTTACTGATTTTAGTGAGAATTTTGAGTTGACATTGTTGTGAGAGAAGAGCCACGGTTTTGGTAGTTAGACGATGTGGCGCGGTGTATTTTCTTGCATTGCATTTTTATTTAAGAATGAGAAAATCATTCACAGAATGCCCAGTAATATCCTGAAAAGATACAGGTATTGCACAAGGTGAAAGTGGTGGTGAAGTTTAACAAAAACTTGCCGAGAGGATGGAATCTGGCAGCAGGCTTAGCGACCTCCTACAGCTTTCCAGTACACCATACCACAATATCAATATAAAAGATAACAACAACTCTGTCAATAAAGCGAGGTACATGAACCAACATGAATAAGAAGGAAATATAAAGGAATATCTTGTAATCGAAAACGTGGAAGAGAACCCTAATCTTGGCAATTAATATTTCTATTCAAGTAGATGATATGCAATGTGCTGAGGTATTTCGCACTGTATTGATGTGAATTGTGATATGTACTCTACGCCACTTGTTCTGTGCCACTGTATTTATTAGTGACGCAATTATCTCTGCATGTTGAAAGTACTAAATTTTTCATTTACTCTAACAGAGAGAGAGAGAGAGAGAAAGAGAGAGAGAGAGAGAGAGAGAGAAATATATACATAACGAATTTCAATAAATGTACTATGACTTCAATTAGTCATCCATGAAATTTGAATGGTCCACAAATTAATGTGTGTTCTGATCAACAACATAAATGACAAATGAAGCATCACCGGGGAATGAAAAGCAGCTGGACGTTCACATCGGGCTCGAGCTAATCGACGCAGCTCTGCCAGAGGAACTATCCCACAAATGGTTGTTTGGCATCTGTTGCCCTGGTTACTATCGCTTTTGTATCATCCATGCACTTGAAACACACACACACACACACACATATCTGGGCCGCGGCCCGGTATGTGTATTTTTACGTTTCGTTCATTTCCTTTGAAGAATCACAAGAGAAAGAAAGGAAATGCTACACTGATGATTGCGGAGGAAAGCAAACAGTAGTATAATTGCAAGAAAACAGCAATTGGGAAGAACTGGTCCGGCATGTTTTTGAACACGCTTGAATGCCTGTTTGTGTATTTCAGGAAAGAAACCATCCTGAAATGTATCAAAATGCATTAATAGAATGTATAGACTATGAACATTTAATGATATCCTCATCCCTTACTGGGGCTCAGATGATTCTACGTATTGTGGACCTAGGACACTAACTTTATAGATACCTAGAAGATATACTAAAAACATCCCACAATACCGCTTCTAAAGAACACTCTCATCTTCTGACAAACTAGGACATACTTGTAAATATATATATATATATATATATATATATATATATATATATATATATATATATATATATATATATATATATATATATATATATATATATATATATAATTTTTATGTCGCAGATTTTTGTAACAAAGTTATAGGACTTTTATTAGTCATTAGTTCCAGTATTGAATTATGCAAAACGGAATGTAATTAAAGCGGGAGCTAAACGACAAGTTAATGAACATTAATTTAAGATTTGCTTGAGATCCTCTGCCGCGCCCAAGGCTTTAGGGAGGCGTCAGTCATTTACGCCACTCGGGCTGTGCTGGGTGGAAAAAGTAAATGCTCGCCACAGGGCTGCTGAGGCAAATATTGATAATTTACTGGCGGCAGCGAGCTCGTGTATTTGTTAGCGAGGCCAAGCAGAAGCTCATATTTTTGCAGACTGGAGCGCTGCTCTGGAAAGGCGCAGCCTCCTCCGGGAAAATGAGTAAGCCACTGATATTTTGTCTCTGGCTTTATAAAATTCATAACGGAAGAAAATTTCTTTTCTTTTATTTTTTTTTTCTTTTCTTTTAAATTTCTCTATTTATTATGGTTTATTTATTGATTTATTTACTTATTTATTTTAGTTTTATTTAACTATTATTTATTTATTTTTTTTACAGAAGTGCAGACAACGTTTGAAATATGCAAATAAATAATACTTTTGCATTGATGTGTTTGTGCTCTCACCTGTTTCGCACGAGAACATTATTTTACTCATGGAAAATGTGGGACAGAGACTGTAAGCTGTCAATCCCTCTGTGGAGCTGTGTTTAGCTCTGTGCACTTGGACTAGCACCTCTGTTGCCTGCTTTTCCTGCAGGTGTTCCACACTTGAATTCTAAAGAAGAAATTAGCACACGACTTTCTACCGCTTGCACTAATGAATAATAATGTATTCGAACTTTTCGTCAGTCTTAAAGGACTGGATTTTGAAAGCCGGACGTCCCAACGGAGGAGGTTCAAGAACAGTTGGTGAAGACTATGTATTTTCATCTTTCTCGAAGTATAATTTGTATGGTCCAAGTGAGGCATGCCCCATGTTCTTATCAACATGTATTGTTCTTTGCCTACGTTTCTCGTCTTTGGGTTAACTAGATAAAAAAATAAATTATTCCATCACATGTATCTAACTTCTATTTCATCTTGATACCGAGTGGAATATATTGACGTTAATTCTCTAATTCTGATCTTCATTGACACCTTTTTAATTTAAATTCATCACTAATTATATACTAAATAATTTTCCAAGGATATGTCTTAGGATTTTCAACGATTTTGCAGCCATGTTTCATGTTCTTAATACAGTTTAGTGAGCATTACTGTTTATTTTCACGTTCACCGATAAGACACGCTATGCGGCATTCACAAGGAAAATGGGTATTATTACGCCTCGTTCCCGCAGTTCCCCGTTTTTTTTTATTACCGTGGCATTGTCATTAAGAAGGTGCTAATACACTTTGTGACCGTCTTTATTCCTTATTTTATTCATTCTGATTTCCTGAAGCTTCATCCAGGCAAATGATGAGCGATTTGAGAAGATCTGGAAAACATTTCGTGCTCATTTTCGTCATATTTTGCCGTTTGGACCGTTTAAACGTGAGAGTTATTCATGTAGTGGTGCTACTACGATAATTTGATACATTTGTATTCTTCCACCCACCCATACAAAAACCAACCCACCCAAACAAAAACCAACCCACCCAAACAAAAACCAACCCACACAAACAAAAACCAACCCACACAAACAAAAACCAACCCACACAAACAAAAACCAACCCACCCAAACAAAAAGCAACCCAAACAAAAACCACCCAAACAAAAACCTATTTACCCAAACAAAAACCTATCCAAACAAAAACCAACCCACCCAAACAAAAACCAACCCACCCAAACAAAAACCAACCCACCCAAACAAAAACCAACCCACCCAAACAAAAACCAACCCACCCAAACAAAAACCACCCAAACAAAAACCTATCCAAACAAAAACCTATCCACCCAAACAAAAACCACCCAAACAAAAATCTACCCACCCAAAGAAAACCACCCAAACAAAAACCACCCAAACAAAAATCTACCCACCCAAAGAAAACCACCCAAACAAAAACCCA
>NC_087164.1:5834922-5842422 GCF_035594125.1 Scylla paramamosain | reverse complement strand
GGGATGTAACCTAGTAACCTCGATGATGTGACCTCGCTATCCCGATGTGTGGTATGTGAGTGGTCTCAGTCCTACCCAAAGATCGGTCAATTCGAGCTCTGAGCTCTTTCAGTAGGGAAACGGCCGGCTGGGTGAATAGCAGAAGTGAATAATACAAACACAAACACACACACACACACACACACACACATTATTAATATGTATATATATATATATATATATATATATATATATATATATATATATATATATATATATATATATATATATATATATATATATATATATATATATATATATATATGTATATATGTATATATATATATGACTACTCCCAGTGAGGTCTAAAGCACTGGATCATGGGGTGCTATGAACTCATCAGTAAACCCAACTGTGACCTCAATGAACGTTTCCCTTTGTGTCTCACAACACAAGGGGGCAGTCACAGCCTGTTCTCTAAAGACAACTCCCTTCTTCCACACAAAACTATATGCACCTAATTACACAAAAACCCTTCACTCAAAATTCAAAATTATCACGGCAACTCCTACACCAGCCTCGGAGTTCGCATGTGGGGAGGGGACCACAAATGTCCCATGTTCAACTAATTCTTGTATCGACCCTAAATGTCTTGACACCTCCCTCAACATTTTCTTCACTAACTTCTGCAATATTCGTGGTCTTTCTTCTAATTCTCAATCTGTAGAACACTACCTCTCTTCTGCTGAACCTCATCTTCTTTTCCTCACTGAAGCAGAGGTGTATGAGGCAACTGACAGTAGCTTTTTTTTGTTCCCTCATACTTTCCCTATCTTCATTTTCAGTCCAAAGCTGGATGTTGCGTCTATGTTCTCAACGAATTAACCTGCTCTCGTGCCCACGCTCTTGAATCTTCCGTGTTTTCCACCATCTGGCTACGACTACATACCTCTCACCTAACTCCTCTGATTATAAGAAATTCTTTAACTACGTAACTTCCAAGGTTGAGCACATTCTGATTCTCTTCCCTTTTGCGGAGATCTCCATTCTTGGAGATTTCAATGTTCACCACAAGCTCTGAACTTTCTCTCACTTCAGTGACCATCCTGGTGAACTAGTCTTTAACTTTGCTATCCTGCACAACCTAGAGCAACTGGTGCAACACTTTACTCGTATTCCTAACTGCCTTGGATATACGCCCAATATTCTTGACCTTTTCCTAACCTCTAATCCTGCTTATGCTGTTACCCTATCTTCGTTGGTCTCCTTCGATCACAATCTCATATCTGTATCTTGTCCTATCGCTCCATTCCCTCCTCGGAATCCCCCTAAGTGAAGATGCCTCTGGCGTTTTGCCTCTGCTAGTTGGGAGGACCTGAGGAGGTATTATTCTGATTTTCCTTGGAATAACTACTGCTTCCGTGTCAGAGACCCGTCTCTGTGTGCTGAGCGCATAACAAGAGGTGATAGTGTCTGGCATGGAGGCTTACATTCCTCACTCTTTTTTCTCGACCTAAACCTTCTAAACCTTGTTTTAACACAGCCTGGTCTCGTGATATAACATGATAAAGAGGTGGCCCACAAAATGTACTTGAGCCTTCCATCACCTGAATTTCAAGCGCTTTATATTTTTGTCCGAAACGATGCTAAGTGTGATCTCCAACTAGCCAAAACCTCCTTCATTAATAGAAAGTGTCAAAATCTTTCAAGATCTAGTATATATATATATATATATATATATATATATATATATATATATATATATATATATATATATATATATATATATATATATATATATATATATATATATATATATATATATATATTTATATACTACTGCTTCCGTGTCAGAAACCCGTCTTTGTGTGCTGAGCGCATAACAGAGGTGATAGTGTCTGGCATGGAGGCGTACATTCCTCACTCTTTTTCTCGACCTAAACATTCCAAACCATTGTTTAACACAGCTTGTTCTCGTGCTATACATGATAGAGAGGTGGCCCACAAAAGGTATTTAAGCCTTCCATCACCACAATCTCATGCACTTTATATTTCTGCCCGGAACCACGTCAAGTGTGTTCTCCAACTAGTCAAAAACTCCTTCATTAGCAGACTGTCAAAACCTTTCAAGATCTAGCTCCCCTCGTGACTTCTGGCAGCTAGCCAAAAATGTCTTCAATAACTTTGCTTCTTTTTCTTTCCCTCCTTTATTTCAACCAGATGGCACCACTGCTATCACATCTATTTCCAAAGCTGAACTCTTCGCTCAAACCTTTGCTAAAAACTCTACTTTGGACGATTTTGGGCTTGTTCCTCGCTCTTCTCCACCTTCTGACTACTTCATGCTACCTATTAAAATTCTTCGCAATGATGTTTTCCATGCCCTTGCTGGCCTAAACCCTCAGAAGGCTTATAGACCAGATGGGGTCCCTCCTATTGTTCTCCGAAACTGTGCCTCCGTGCTTGCACCTTGCCTAGTCAAACTCTTTCAGCTCTGTCTGTCAACATCTACCTTTCCTTCTTGCTGGAAGTTTGCCTACATTCAGCCTTTTCCTAAAAAGGGTGACCGTTCTAAACTACCGTTCAAACTACCGTCCTATTGCTTTAATTTCCTGCCTATCTAAAGTTTTTGAATCTATCCTCAACAGGAAGATTCTTAAACATCTATGACTTCACAACCTTCTATCCGATCGCCAGTATAGGTTCCGTCAAAGCCGCTCTACTGGTGATCTGGATTTCCTTACTGAATATTGGTCATCCTCTTTTAGAGATTTTGGTGAAACTTTTGCTGTTGCCTTGGACATATCAAAAGCTTTTGAAAGAGTCTGGCACAAAGCTTTGATTTCCAAACTACCCTCCTACAGCTTCTATCCTTCTCTCTGTAACTTCATCTCAAGTTTCCTTTCTGACCGTTCTATTGCTGCTGTGGTAGACGGTCACTGTTCTTCTCCTAAATCTATTAACAGTGGTGTTACTCTGGGTTCTGTCCTGTCACCCACTCTCTTCTTATTATTCATTAATGATCTTCTAAACCAAACTTCTTGCCCTATCCACTCCTACGTTGATGATACCACCCTGCACTTTTCCACGTCTTTTCATCGACGTCCAACCCTTCAGGAAGTAAACATTTCACGCAGGGAAGCCACAGAACGCTTGACTTCTAACCTTTCTAAAATTTCTGATTGGGGCAGAGCAAACTTGGTATTGTTCAATGCTTCAAAAACTCAGTTCCCCCATCTATCAACTCGACACAACCTTCTAGACAACTATCCCCTCTTCTCCAATGACACTCAACTGTCCCCCTCTTTTACACTGAACATCCTCGGTCTGTCCTTTACTTATAATCTGAACTGGAAACTTCACATCTCATCTCTAGCTAAAACAGCTTCTATGAAGTTAGGTGTTCTGAGACGTCTCCGAAAGTTTTTCTCACCCCCTCAGCTGCTAACTCTGTACAAGGGCCTTACCCGTCCATGTATGGAGTATGCTTCACATGTGTTTGTGGGGGGGGGTTCCACTCATACTGCTCTTCTAGACAGGGTGGAATCAAAAGCTTTTCGTCTCATCAACTCCTCTAACTGACTGTCTTCAGCCTCTCTCTCATCGCCGCAATGTTACATCTCTAGCTGTCTTCTACCGCTATTTTCATGCTAACTGCTCTTCTGATCTTGCTAACTGTGTGCCTCCCCTCTTCCCGCGGCCTCCCTGCACAAGACTTTCTTCTTTCTCTCACCCCTATTCTGTCCACCTCTCTAACGCAAGAGTTAACCAGTATTCTCAATCATTCATCCCTTTCTCTGGTAAACTCTGGAACTCCCTGCCTGCTTCTCTATTTTCACCTTCCTATGACTTGAATTCCTTCAAGAGGGAGGTCTCAAGACACTTATCCTTCAATTTTTGACTATCGCTATATATATATATATATATATATATATATATATATATATATATATATATATATATATATATATATATATATATATATATATATATATATATATATATATATATATATATATATATATATATATATATAATATTTTATGCAACTGGTTCCTAAGAAAGCATAATGTTTATGGAAGGAGTGTATGCGGACATATACCTTTTACCCTCAGTCAAAGCAACACTTCATGCCGATATTCTTAATAGTTGTGTTAACCTGGAGGTTTACACTTTACACAGCAGCGGGTGGTGGTGGAGCTGCCCCGTGCAGGCGGCGGGGTGCTAGGTGATGGACGACTAGCGGGGCCTGCAGAGACCACCAAGTTGCCACCTCATACGGGCTTCAAGAGACACCCCTCTCTCTCTCTCTCTCTCTCTCTCTCTCTCTCTCTCTGGATTGGAGATATACATTGGTGTGTTGGTGGATATGATATGTGACTGCGTGTGTGTGATGGAAAGAGAGAGAGAGAGAGAGAGAGAGAGAGAGAGAGAGAGAGAGAGAGAGAGAGAGAGAGAGAGAGAGAGAGAGAGAGTTTACTGATAAACAAATAGATTGGTGTTTATCACTCACACACGCACGCGCATTTCACATATTCGCTTTACTGATAAGTAGAATCTTATCTAAGACCATCAGCAATTTCGTTTCTGCCTTCTGCTCAAGGTCTTTAAATTTGTTGTTTTCTCTTTATGATCATACTGAAGCGCTTCAGTAACAAATAAGAGTGACTGGTTTTCTTAGAAATGTACTCGTAATAATCATGAAGTACTGTATTTTTCAAGTTCTGAATTTGCTGTTCAACATAGAAAAATTACTTGAAACTCTTAAGAGACTACTGTGAAAGTCCTACCTCTAGTGGAAAATAGTTAGGAAAAAAAATTGAGAAAAATAGAAGCTTCCTGAATGCCTCTCTCTATACGAGGAACAAAAATATATCTCCAGGAAGTAACTTCATTTTTATTTCCTGAAACAATTTAAGTTCCAGGAAGAAGACAAACACAAAGCAAGGGAGACAATCCTACATCAAAACAAAGAAGGGGAGGCAGCGGAAGTGGACACATTATTTTATTATTTCACAACAATGTTCGTTACGTTAGCTGTTCGGTTGTAGCACAACTGTTTCGATTACCCATAACATGCATAATATCCGTGACACGGTTGACATGCGAACTTCTTTTCGACTTTCCCGTTTTTCTGTTCATCAAACCATTACAGCCACGCCATACTTTTCATTCATTCACTTCCGTTATGCTCAGCACATACATATTAAAACCCAACTGTACCCAGTATTTACTTAATATTAAAGTCTCACTGCGTACCTACAGTCTTTATATCTTTAGTACATTTAACATGCAGTAAAGCGAAATAAAAAGAAATTATAGAGTTGCTTACCTCTATCCCGTAATAAGGATGTTCAAAGAGGAAAAGAAAGAGAGAGAGAGAGAGAGAGAGAGAGAGAGAGAGAGAGAGAGAGAGAGAGAGAGAGAGAGAGAGAGAGAGAGAGAGAGAGAGAGAGAGAGAGAGGAATAAAGTCAATATTAAATGCAGGTACTATGGAATTGGTTCTCTTTAAGAATATCCCACCATACAACATCCTTGTACTGCCATGTCTGTCGCCACCATGATAACCAAGACCAGACTCAAAGAATTCCTGAATGTGAAATCCGAAACAACTCACAGAAGAGTATGGACACGTTTCCACCCAGACGAGATTCCTCACGACATCAAGGCGGCCACGATCAAGCGCCAGCATGTACACTCGCGGACGCCAAAGAGAAAGCAAAATAAGATGCTAAGCTGCGGAGCAAGACATATCAGTCCAGCCACGGGCGACTCAAGAGAGGGACACGACAAGCCAACTCTTCCTCTTCCTCCTCCTCCTCGAACTCCCAATCCACCGCCTCTTCCTTCTCTTCCCTTTCCACCTCTTCGCCTCACGTTTCTTCGTTTGCTTCTATCTGTAATTTTTCACTCCCTTCTCCTTCATCTTCATCAAAATCCTTCACTCTCAAGTACAAAACAACTGGAACGTAGAAGATGTCGGCTGGAGAGAAAACTGCCGGGAAACTAAGAAAAAGAGAGAGAGAGAGAGAGAGAGAGAGAGAGAGAGAGAGAGAGAGAGAGAGAGAGAGAGAGAGAGAGAGAGAGAGAGAGAGAGAGAGAGAGAGAGAGAGAGAGAGA
Organism: Scylla paramamosain; assembly: GCF_035594125.1. Taxonomy (NCBI): domain Eukaryota; kingdom Metazoa; phylum Arthropoda; class Malacostraca; order Decapoda; family Portunidae; genus Scylla; species Scylla paramamosain. The sequence continues at coordinate 5,836,322 of NC_087164.1, read as the reverse complement.
GAGAGAGAGAGAGAGAGAGAGAGAGAGAGAGAGAGAGAGAGAGAGAGAGAGAGAGAGAGAGAGAGAGAGAGAGAGAGAGAGAGAGAGAGAGAGAGAGAGAGAGAGAGAGAGAGAGAGAGAGAGAGAGAGAGAGAGAGAGAGAGAGAGAGAGAGAGAGAGAGAGAGAGAGAGAGAGAGAGAGAGAGAGAGAGAGAGAGAGAGAGAGAGAGAGAGAGAGAGAGAGAGAGAGAGAGAGAGAGAGAGAGAGAGAGAGAGAGAGAGAGAGAGAGAGAGAGAGAGAGAGAGAGAGAAAACGAGAGAGAGAGAGAGAGAGAGAGAGAGAGAGAGAGAGAGAGAGAGAGAGAGAGAGAGAGAGAGAGAGAGAGAGAGAGAGAGAGAGAGAGAGAGAGAGAGAGAGAGAGAGAGAGAGAGAGAGAGAGAGAGAGAGAGAGAGAGAGAGAGAGAGAGAGAGAGAGAGAGAGAGAGAGAGAGAGAGACACCTGGCCCATTACAAGGTCATGCCACGCGATATGGAGCCCAGTAGCACCCCCAGGCAGCGATGCTGTAACGCGACGAACAGTGAGGTGAGAATCGTGTCAGCGAACTTGAGGGGTTTCCACACTAATATTGGAGAGCTCACTCACATGATAATTAGAAACAAAGTGCCGATATAGTGTTCGTATGCGAGACATTTCTGGACAACAGAGTGCCAGTGAACTATGCCCGGTTGAAGGGATATTCTGCCTGGTTAAGAAAGGACCGAACCACCCAGGGCGGGGGCGTGGCCTTCTGTTATAAGGAGTCACTTAGCGTCCGAGTGGTCGAGCCTCCCGTGCCTGCCCCCAGGGAACTTGAGTTGTTAATGCTCAAGGTGACTGACACTCATGGAAAAGGCCTGTTGTGTATTGGGTGTTATCGTCCCCCCACGCAGGGTGCAGTGCTTTTTAAATTACCTAACTGACAACATCGACAATGTGATGATGACAAACCAGTGCGAAAATGTAGTAATAATCGGTGACCTGAACCAGAATATAGTAAGGGACGCCTTCAACACGCTGCTGGTTGTGCACGACCTAAAAAATTATGTCACGTTTCCCACCCACAGCTCCGGCTTGTCAGTTGACCCAGTGGTGACTGACCTCCCTTCTCTAAGTGTTCAGTGCTCGCCTCTTGACTTTGTGAGTACCTCCGACCACGTGGCGGTACTCACAAAAATCACCTTTAGGAAGCCACCTGAAGAGAGCCACACCCATACGCTTTGGAAGTGGGAAGCGGCAAACTGGGAACCCATGCGTGCCGCCTTAAGAAGCACGGACTGGGAGTACGTGATGCGAGGCGACACGGACGAGAAGGTGGAGAGACTCGTGGAGCTGCTCTGCGACCTGCAGAACGCTGGGTGCCCCACTACACACATGAAAGTA
>NC_087164.1:5822422-5829922 GCF_035594125.1 Scylla paramamosain | reverse complement strand
TCATACTGTGGACACCCACACCCACCACCTCGCCCTCCGGTCAGCTGTCACCAGGACCCACCGCCCCATGCCTGACTCAGCCATGAGGGAGTTTGGGCAGTGGGTGACACAACACCCATGGACCGAGGTCCTGAATGTGGAGGACGTCCACTTAAAATGGCACGATTACGTCGCCACCACCACAGAAGCCTTCCACCGCTCCTTCCCAGCCAAGAGCGTCACAGTGCACCCGTCTGATGACCTTTGGATGACGTCCCGCATTAAAAGACTCATGCGGACGTGGGCGTTCCACTCCTGCCCGGTCCTATACAGGAAACTAAGAAACAGAGTGATCAGGGAGATTAAGGCTGCCAATGCACGCTATTACCCGGACAAGATACAACACCTCAAGCTGGCCAACAACAAACAGTGGTACGCTAGGATCAAAGCTTTGTGTGGCCTACAAAAGCACACCATCTCTTCCTTGCACCTCACACCTTCGTGCTAATCTCGCGGCTCAAGAGATGAACGACAACTTTGCCGCTATCTGTCAGACCTTTCCTCCCTTCCACACCACTTCACTTCCTGCCTCTCTTCCCGCTCCCTCCCCTCCCCCCATTGTCCAGGCAATGGATGTTTTTAAGAGAATACTCAAATTCAAACCAAGATCCACCACACCCACTGACCTTCCTAAATTTACAAGGAGTTTGCTGTAAGCTAGCAACACCGCTATGCTCCATAATAAACGCCTCTCTCTCCCAACAATCTTGCCCCACGGACTGGAAGACATCTTACGTCACCCCCATCCCCAAAACCTCCAGTCCACAGTCACTCAATGACCTCAGACCAGTCTCTATCACCCCCATCCCTAGCCTTATTTGTAAAGATTTTGTGTATGACTGGGCCTACACCAAAATTTATAATAATGTGGATATCAGAAAATTTGGATATATTAAAGCCACCTCAACCTCCCATTACCTGACCAGCTTCCTTGAATTCATCCACAGCCACCTGGACAAGCGAAACACCTCTCTAAGTGTTGCTTTTGTGGACTTCAAAAAGCCTTTGATCTTGTTGATCACACTGTTGTCATCAGCAAGGCAAAAAGTCTGGGTCTCCCTCCTAACCTGGTAGCGTGGCTAGCCGACTTCCTCACAGGGAGGCGTCAGCACGTTCGCTATCAGGGCTCTGTCTCTAATTTCCAACAGCTGACATGTGGGGGTCCCCCAGGGGACCAAAATGAGTCCACTGTGCTTCTTCCTCCTCATTAACGACGCCCTCACTGACACCCCCCCATCCCTGGAAGTATGTGGACGACTGCACCGTGGGTGTCCCAGTTTCCAGCAAGAACCCGGACTACTCGCCACTGCAAGCAATTCTGGAGCGACTGCAGAAGTGGACGGAGGAGAGGAGGATGACCATCAACCACAGCGAAACTGTAGTGATGCATTTCTGTACCTCCTCTGTACCAGTGCCCCCTACCCAGCTCACAGTGGGCCCTCACCCCCTCCAGGTGGTCCGATATGCCAAGCTTCTCGGAGTCACGGTGGACGACCAGCTGACCTGAAAGCAGCATGTCTCCAGCACCGTAAGATCCGCTACCTACAGGCTGTACATGCTGCGCAGACTCAGGTCGTTGGGGACGCCAACAGACGAGTTAAGGGGGGTGTGCCTCACCTTCATCCTCCCCAAACTCATGTATGCCTCTCCAGCGAGCTCCTCCTCCTCCACACACACTCAACAGCTCCAGCTGGAGTGTGTGCAGAAAAGGGTGTGCAGGGTCATCCTTGGGCCTGTCTACACCACCTATGATGAAGCTCTGGCCACCCTGAGTCTGTCCAGACTATCCACCAGGTACCGAGAGGCTCTGGAGAAGTTTGGAAGGGGACTTCTGCATCATCCACGCCTCGGACACATGTTGCCTCCTGACGCGCCTCGCCCGGTCCGTGCCACCAGACACCCGACGCGCCTCACCCGGTCCGTGCCACAGACACCACAAAATAAGCGCCCCTAAAGGCGTCCCGCACAGACCGGTACAGACTCAGCACGATTCTCACCATGGTGCGAGCCATCAGTAAATAGTTTCGCTTCTAGATTAGACTTAGCTTTAGGATTAATGTTAAGTATTTCCCCACCCCCTCTATACATTTTCAGTTTGTTAACTGCCTGAAGAATAAACCGTTCATTATTATTATTAATATTATCATTATTATTACACACACACACACAGAAGACAACATACATTTTCTATCAAAAGGTCAAGGACACAAATCACACAAAAAATCTCCTTGTGTGTGTGTGTGTGTGTGTGTGTGTGTGTGTGTGTGTGTGTGTGTGTGTGTGTGTGTGTGTGTGTGTGTGTGTGTGTGTGTGTGAAGACGTCTCCACCCGTTTTTATTTATTTATTTATTATCTTGTATGGGTATCACTGGGTGTGATGGTAGCTGCCCCCGCCTTGCCGCAGTATGCTATGACGTATAACCAATCTATGTGGTAAGGGTCTGGAGTTGCGTGTGCTTGTCTTTTATTATGAAAAAAAAAAAAAAAAAACATGGGTCTACCGTCGACACGGTGATGACGGCAGCGTTACCGCGTACGATGGCGAAGCTGATTCGTTCCCTGAGCCAACAAGTCTCTCGCTTCCCTCCTGACTGTGCTGTGATGTGACGTCCTGTCAGGAGCGAGGAGATCGCGGGTCCCAGCGCGCCAGTTCTCTTCACTGGGAGGGGTTCGAAGCGCTAACGCTGGGCTAGTGCGGCGTAGCGCGTTCGTTTACGTTGCTCTGTGGGTTAAGTGTGTGTGTGTGTGTGTGTGTGTGTGTGTGTGTTCAACACCTAAAAGAATGAGCATTTAAACTATGCAAGAATATATATTTTCTTACTGACTGCATTCTTGAATGATTATTGTTGCTGTATTGTTATTCAGCAACTTCCGTCGTCTATTAATAAGTAAAGCAAAAATACGACTGTGAAGTTCCATCACAAATAGATTGCTTTTATCATGTTAAACACGATGAATGTTCGTCTGGCTCACCTGGCATCATTCACTTTCTTTGTCGACGCAAAATTCTTCGGCAGTACATATTTCATATACGAGTGTACAAGGCTTTCTGTTAATATTGCCGCTGTTCATCTTCCACAGACAGTTTTAATAACAATTACTGTGTACGTGTATCGAAATAGAGAAGGATATAGACCTGAATTTTATTTACTAACTGCATCCCTTTTATTTTCTGGTGTATCTCAATTTGCCTGTTTGTTTGCCATGAAACGTGTATCCTATCCTAGTTTGGAGCTCAGATGACCCGGTCGGGCCAAGCTCGCTGCATCACCAGCACCACGCCCACTGCACCCAGCCTGTCTCTCTGCCAGCAATCGTTCCTCCATCTCGCCATTCCTCACGTGATTCTCGCCTCGCCTGTCACATCCCACAGCAACACTTCACTCAAATTAATAAATTCTAAGGGTACTTCTTGTCCTCTTGGCGATCCTGAGCCTCAAATGAATTTATCTGGCTGATAATATATTGAAAAGGTAGTCACACATCACCATAAGTTTTAAGACTAGACACATTTCATCCTCCAGAGTACCACACGTCCGACGGACTTGTGTTGTGCAATCCTCCAGGTCTTACAGTAAGGAAGCTCCTCTCCAACAGGCTACATGGATATCTGTAGCGTCTGGCTCCATCAGTCCACTTCATATGCAGACGTGACGAGGCAAGAAGGTTACGAGTAGTTTCTGCATCACTCGGTGCAGAATGAAAGCACGGACTGGGTCAGGGCGCACATGAGGCAGCAAGAGAAAGCACATTTTCAGGCTTCCCACTACAACACTGCGTGACCCTGCTACCTGTGGCTATGGGCCAGACGAGAGAGTCATCACTTTTATAGGTCTCTACCACCACTCGTCCCGCCTGCCGTCAGTGAGGGGCAGGTGACACACGTGTTACATGCCGTGTCCTGTCCTCCATACCTGAACATCAAACAGCTGCATCAAGAGTGGAAGTGTATACATTTTTCTGTGTGTGTGTGTGTGTGTGTGTGTGTGTGTGTGTGTGTGTGTGTGTAAGGATGATTATGATGGTATTTACTTTATTTACCAACACGAACCATTAAGATTCGTTATCATCCTCCGTTCATGATACAGTTGCTGGTAACCAAGTTGCCATTTCCTTTTACGTATGATTTTCTTTTTCCATTCCTTTAAGATTGTATCTTTATTTTTCTTAGTCATTCTGTTTTGTAAAACGAATTTAGAAAAAAAAAGTTAGTCGAGAATTTCAACGGAAATATCAGAAAATCTTATAAATACATCTAACAATCAAATTATCTGCAGAAATCTATCCTGGGACAAGAGCCACGCATCTCACGTCGACCAACGCACTCCCTGTACTCACAACAGCTTCTTCCTTCTGAACGGTTCTAATAAGTTACCAGACAGATGGTGCTGGTAACAAGATGGTAAAACTGGGACAGTCATTCAGGATGGTTTGATGTATGTTCTAAAGTTGTGGGGGAAATCTTGATGGAATGCACTGACGATTTAGTGCAGGAATGCATGGCTGGGAGTTACGTTTTTCTTCAGCGAACTATGTACCAAAAACATGGATTTGGTGGAAGTAGTCTCGCAGTGCAACTGCCTCCTCAGGACATCCATCCTTGAGTAGTTCTACTCCCACTACCTATGTAAGGTGGTTAATCCTGTGACCTGTTTTGTGCACACGTGTCCTTGGAAGGTAACCTTTACATTTCCGTTACTGTTTACTCTGATTTCCATGAACCATGTCGAGCACTTGACTGCTACAATGAATTGGCTGTTTTGGGATTAATGTTGTGATAGTACCAAGTTTGGTGGCTGTGTGGTTCCAGGGATACACAAGATTTCACAAAGATTCATAAAGATACATAAAAAAAAAATTGTTTTCAGAAGTTTCTATGGTCGACATTCAATGGCTGTAATATTTTTTTGTGCTATTTTATTTCCTATTTTTTGCATATGTGACATATTTACCTGTGCAATATCTGACGAAAGCATTTTTGCCTTTCTAAATTCAAGGAAATCCACACCGAGGACAAGTTCAAATTTGAGAAAAAGCTCTTGGCTGATATCGGAGTTCCCATCCTGAAATGTGAACACTTAGTGAAGTACTAGAGATAACAAGAGTGAAGAAGACAAACAGAAACAAATAAAGCGGATCTGAGAATTCGACTACCATACTTGGAAGAAGCGACGGGCAGCAAGGCGGGAGCGGCTCTGAATGCTGCAGAAGAAAGAGGAAACTAATCAACCTAAGCGGATTCTTGGGATTTGTTATAACTCGAATGATCTTCTGTATGCGGTCAAGGACCTTGAACTTCTCCAGTGAAATTACCCTAAGAAAAAAATAAATAAAAAGTCATGCTGGCACAGAGGGACAGTAGCGTTATGCATTTGAGCGGCGACGAGCAGGCCACAAACGCAGGAGTGCAGACCTAAATCATGAGCACAACAGGAATGAGAACGCAGACTGATGATGAGATGAAAGCTGCAGTGCAATGTTTACCGTTGAAGTGATTTAACAAATTATTCGTGCTTTTAAAAAGAAAAAAAGAAAAAGAAAGACAATGAGAGCCTAAATTTACTTTACACGAAAAAAAAATAATAATAATAATTTTGCGATATATTCTGCCTACTTGCGCCTGTTTTGTTTTAGTACTTGATGATTTCGCTAATGCAAATACTTATCAATGACATTGTACTAAGTTCATATTTTGTGGAAATAAAAAAAAATATTTGCATTCTACACCGTTTCATTTAGTGGAAGGACAAGAAGGTTTTACTACTATATATATATATATATATATATATATATATATATATATATATATATATATATATATATATATATATATATATATATATATATATATATATATATATATATATATATATATCAAAATACAGTTTTATCACGAGGAGAGGGAGGCGGAGAAGGAGGATGGGCTACGTGAGAGAGAGAGAGAGAGAGAGAGAGAGAGAGAGAGAGAGAGAGAGAGAGAGAGAGAGAGAGAGAGAGAGAAAATCACTGAAATCTCTAACGAGAAGCAGTCACCTTCCTTTGTGTGAGCTGAAACCAGGAAAAGGGAGAGGGGAGAGACAGGGAGAGGGGAAGCGTTCTGTTGGAAGAGGGGCAGGGACGGACTGTGGTATGCAGGGGTGTCTTGTAATGCGGGTCCTCGTGGATGTTTTCCCATTGATGATGCAGAACGTTTGTTGAACTATCCCTAGACTTGTTAAAACTTGTTCGAGAAACTCAGTTACTTTTGTTACAGTCCATGAAAAGGATGAGATGAGAAGCCGAAATGCTTAAATATAGGGACTCAAAAGTAACGGGTTTAACTTTAATAAGTAAAAATTATGAAAGAGATCGAAACTGGCCTAAAGACTAAATGGCAAGTAATTAAACAGACTTCATAATCTTGTGACAAGTAAACAGGGACGTTGAAAGAATATTAGATAAAGGAATTAACTCTAATTTTGTTTCTGTACTTTCTCCTGTCTACGACCTGAACTGTTTGAAAAAAAAAAAAGTATCGTGACACCTCAGAAATTAAACTGACTGACTCTCTCGGCTCTCTTCCTTTTTTTTTTTTTTTGAGAGGTGCGTTTGGAAGGTCTCCCAGACAATAAAAAAAGGTTTGTTTTATACCGTAGGCCTCATGGCTTGCAGCTTCCTTTGTGTTTTGATGTTCTTATGTTGTTACGTGTCCTGCCGGAAAATGGGTTGTGGCGCCCTAACAACGCTGATATGTTGTTCATGCTCAGTTGTCAGAGAGTGCTAGTTGATGATGATGGCAATAATAATAACAATAATAATAATAAAAATGGTAATAATAATAATAATAACAATAATAATAATAAAAATGGTAATAATAATAATAATAATAATAATAATAATAATAATAATAATAATAGTAATAATAATATTGTTATTATTATTATTATTATTATTATTATTATTATTATTATTATTATTATTATTTTCATTATTATTATTTTATTATTATTATTATTATTATTATTATTATTATTATTATTATTATTATTATTATTATGGATAATTTATTTTCACGTCATAAAAAAAAAAAAAATGTTTTCTGAGATCTCGAAATCCATTATAAATGTCGTACATTTTTTCGTTGGAATTTGTTGGCCTTGGCCGGCGTCCCTCCTACATGAAAAAAAAAAAAGAAATGTACACATATACACATCTCTTGCTTATACTACTGAACACCGTTTATAAAAAGACAGTAAAAACTAAAATTTACGAGTCTTAAAGTATCTCTGGTCCGTGCTGCACTCGAATCCCGATGTTATTTATTCAACATTGTTTACTATTCGGTACAAAATTCTCAAGTACCTTGATATTTAACAACATACAGATCTTAGTCACCACCAAAGGGTAGCAATTGATAATTTGCATTTACAGGATGTGTGGGGTCATGATGGATTATCTCGCATCTCTTGATAGTATCCTTCT
>NC_087164.1:5802422-5814922 GCF_035594125.1 Scylla paramamosain | reverse complement strand
TCGTGGGGCTCAGTGGTTCACGAGGTAGTTGGTTTCCACTCACTCGCTCTGAAAAGCTCGGCTTGTATGGGAACAATATGTACTGGAATAACTCATTTTATCAATAATATAAACTTCTTTCTAGCCTTTGTTTTATGTAAGGTCCACATATCTGGGTTACGTAACTGAGTCATATTTGCGTAACTTAAAGTTTATATAACAGTGCAGCCCAGTTATATCAGAACTGTGCGTTCTTCATCTTTCTGTTTGACATGTGTACGTGCATTTATAATTGATGAGGACCTCTTGTAAAAATTCTGAACTGAACTACTTGAATGATTTTCTGCTCGTCCCACACACGGCCTTCGTACCTCGTGTCCCCCCGTCCATCACGCCGCCAAGTGGTTGGGCTGGAGGAATGCAGGGACGGAGTGAGTGTTCCCCCGTCTAAGCACTAAATTCAGATCCAAAACACAATAAATGGTAATGGTTACAATAATTCTGAGAAACTCTTCCCTATGAAGTGGACGGATACATTACTCTTGCAGAAAATACAAATTCAGAGAGAGAGAGAGAGAGAGAGTGTGTGTGTGTGTGTGTGTGTGTGTGTGTGTGTGTGTGTCTTTTTACTCTTCGCTGAGAATGGGCTTGGAGAACTTTAGCAGAAATATTCTCAAGACTAAATACTGATGTACTAATTACAGGCTGCGGCATGCTTAGTCACTTCACACAAACGCTCAGTTCACAACAAGCGAATAAGCATTGGTAACAGTGGAGGTGAAAAGAGAAGGACGTGGTGTACAACGATTGTTCATAAGACAGTCTCGGATACACACACACCTTGACTAACAACTTTTTTTTTTAGTCATCTTATATATCTGTCACCTGCTGAAGTGACATAGGGAAACTAAATTGTGTGACTGCCAATTCTTACGTGGTATATACGTATATTGATTATTGGTCAGCTTCCTCAGTCTCTTATGTTTATTTGGCAGTGCTATCGTTCGACTTCGAACGCAAGCTTCTAGCTAGCCCGAATTAAGCATCGGATCAAAACAATGAGCGCGATCACAATAAGAATAACCTTCACACAACGCCATGAATGTATTGATGATAGTGTTCAAATGGCAATTACTATTCAGGAAATCTGTCTGCAATAATAGCATTCTGTATAACACTAGTTGCTAGATTATTCCGTCCTAAATAAAACAGTATTCCAAGGAAAAAAAAATAATAAATTCATGAACTTCAGAAATCTTCGGTATTGTGCAGCGTGCACAGCCTGGTCATCTGACCGCTCAGCAAGAGTGATCAGACCATGGACTACAATATGTATTTTGTGAGGAAAGAACATGGAAATTGCGAATGAATCTGTAGCACCAGAGTTGCTAATCCTTGAAATTGTCAGAAAATGATTAAAGCGAATCGGTAAATGCGTTAAGAGGGAGCTAATGTGATAGGCGAAGATGAAAGCTTACACTCTCATTGATCATCGTGTCACTTCGCACCACACTCACTCAGCCCGGACGACCAGCCCTTTCACTTCGTGGTACTTCCTCACGTTCTTCTTGTCTGCGGACTTTCATCCCATGAATTTCTATTAGTGTCAAGAGACACGACCTCACAAAGCAATGGGCAAGATATCCTTTTATCATTGTCATGTGCCTGATAGTTCTCACATCTATGAATTGTGTGAACAGTTGTTAACGTTTCTGTAGGAAAAAAAGTGTTACACTATTCACAAAATGCCATATCACTACCTTCACTTCAAGGGAAAAAGAGCTTCTCGTGTATGAAAACTTAACAGTGAATAATTAAATAAAAGACGAGCCCTTCTTGCAGATGCAGGATGAAAATAGATGGAAAGAGGTTATTTGCACAATAATCTGGTGCAGTTCATGTAGTCCACACAACTACACAAGGAAAAGTAAGAGAAAAATGTTGCTTTCCTTCTACTGCATCATCATCAGAACCCCCAACGAACCTTCGAACAGTGTAATGTTGTGTACATACTAAGAATTGCTGCCATTACTATAATTCTTCAACATTAACATCCGTATCCTTCTGTTGCAGTGTTATCATTGCTGCTCATATATACTTATCAACAGATTACTATGAACACTTATACCTTCATATTAATCTAGTACTAGTGTATTATATTCGTATCCCTGATAACTGGCGTTTTATTCTGAGACACAACAGCAGTATATTCGACTCGTTATGAAAACATTGACATGCTTCACATGCCCTTAGGATTACACATCTTCTTCCTAAGATTATTATGTTATCATCCCGTCAACATTTGTTCTCTTGTTACGTAAGTGAAGCGGTTCAAATTTCTAAAGTATTATCCTCTTATTATTACATCATTACCGCCACACTATGGCATTCCACCCTCAGATGCAGGACTGCAATAGTAATACTTACTTTCAAATTTCATATATATGAATTCCTTCCTATGCGTTCATGCTAACAGTTCAAATATGGTTGGACCAGTCACAGCTATTGTTGAATCCTTACCAGACGCCATCTGCTTCCAGAAGTTACTAACATCCCAAAAATGTATCTTGCTTCTACTGAAATGTTGCCTCCACACAAACCATAGATAATTATTGTAACTTTGTAATTCCCAAATTATTTACTTATCATGCTCTATTCTTTTGTAATCGAAGAAAATACGTCAAAACTTTACCAGTGCATCATTATACTAATAGTATACATGCGATATTACTAATACTATACATTCTTGATATTACAACTCATTCAGTATTCCTGATACCATGTTTATTAATTTCTTATCGCTCAACACACTTTCAATAATTTACTAATAAGTAATACGAAATAGTTTACTTTCCGTGATATGTTTTCCTTCAGTGTGTCACCGTCTTACTCATACCGGTATACTATGAATCTATGACTAATTTGAATTAAGCTGAAAATTGAAAGCTGTATGCAGAAAGAGTTAGAGGTTAGCCAAGTGACGCAAAGGACACTCGCTGTTTCGTGATGGTTTATTGTAACTGATGTAGCATTACTAGCTAGGCCGCGAAGGTTGGCACGTCCCAGTACTTTCACCATCAAGCTTTAAATATTCTCCACAAAATCCATTACCTGTCAAGTCCTTCGCGACACTCATCTCTCACCCTTTTACGCCGCTGACGTTGACTACCGCATTCCTCGGCCGTGTGCCTCCACGCCCCTGCTGACGTGATGGTGCAGTCAGGCTCACTGTGTAGTTTCTAATGCATCCTTCGATTTAAAAGGTAAAACCCTCTCAATTTGTTTACGCTTTTATTTCCACCCCTTTTTTTACTTTTCTTTAAGGTATAAAACTTTATTTTTGTTTACGTGCTATTAGTATAATATGTACCGTGCTTGCCATGTTTTGTTAATTAGTCTTTAAAGGACTGTATGTGTGTGGTGCTGGTACAAGTAATTCTTTATGATGGTTTGAATCTTTCAGGCAGTAGTTCATTTGTTTCAATTCTATAAGCCGAACGTGAAGTGGAAACTGGATGTTCGGGCAATAGGCAGAGCGAATAAAGCCAGCAGTGACAGCAGTTGTCCTCCTCTCACCTGCCTGTCCCCTGAAGTTACAATTAGTACAAACGTGAATTACGTGCATGTTTTTTTTTTTTTTATGGCATTTAAGAACCTATTTCATATGCAAAAACAAGGGACAAAACAGCAGTGAGGTAGTTTGTTAATTCTTAAAACTCACATTTATGGACTCTCGCCAGAATGGTTTGAGAACATGATAACTATTGGCCAATGACTATTTGCTGAAAAGTTGATTAAATTTGTAGTGCCTTCCGTACTGAATTCATAAGGAATCTTGCCACCTTATGGACATGAAGCGACACATCAATGGTCTGGCCCATCACTCACACACACACACACACACACACACACACACACACACACACCAAAATTTTACTTTAATTGCTTGAAACGTCTGTTCTTCATTTCAGTATCAACCGTTCACAGATGAAAAAATAAAAAAAGTCTTTCCGTGTGTATTAAAATATATTTATATGCTATATTCAGTTTATTATATTTCTTACCATCTTGAAAAGATTCCACGTTCGGATAACTAGAGAAGTTATCATTTCATATGCAGAGGTAAAGAAGTCATCACTAGAGGGATCACGGTCATACCAGCGAGCAAAAAGGCCTCCCGACATGAAATTGTGAATTTCTTGCTCCATGGTAAATGTGAAAAGGTTTCCGTCCCGTGTGGCTGAATACAAACTGTTATCAACAAGAGTGAGGTTACGAGTTAAGGCGACTGGATAAACGTATTCTGAAGCGAAATATCCGGAAATCTTGTTGACCCAAAATGTGTCATGTGGTGGAAGACCATCACTAATGTGACTACAAGTGGTGACATCAACTGTTTTGCACCACACCACAGCACACACTTGGATGTACATGGCATAAGTACCATGGCCCTGTAACATTGGACCGCTGTAAGCCAGCAGACTGTAATTGAGGCTAGAGGAGGACGTGTAGGTGAGAGAGCAACAAATTTGGTCGCTGTGACACAAATCCACAGTCTGAGGTTCACCTGACGTACTGGGTGCGAGGGGTGCGTTTGTGTAGCTACTGATGTCGTCATAATACAGTAAATGTTCCCTGCGAGGTTGCTTGTCCGCGTGAGTGCCGTCGTGTTTTACCAGGACAGCATCATCTGATGTCGACCCTGTCTTGAGCTGGCCTCTTGGCTTTCGCACTCCATCGGTGGCAGCGATGGTTTCTACCTCGGACACAATCAGCTTGTTGCCTGATTCAGGATTATAGACGTACGTGTGATCCAAGTCGGAGAATCCTCGGAAGATTCCTGAGCCAAGCTTGGCAAGTTCTGGCAGGTGATGACCGGCTACCAAGAGGTTGACGCCCAAGGCTCTAGACCAACCATTCTGTACCGATGGTGCTGAGGAAATAAAACAATTTAATGGTAAACAAAGCCTAATAAAACTATTTTCTCTCCACTTCATTTTACGGAAGCTTCCTTGTACTGTGTGTGTGGGGGGGGGGGTGTTAGTTTGCAAGGAGGCTGAAAGGAAAGGAACGATGATAAAAAGCTTTGCTAGTGTGGTTGCCTTTCATCAACGCTTAAAAACTTTAAAACATTGAAAGAGCTAAAAAGTAAAATTATTACACGATTTTTGCAATAGATTCTCGTTTATCAGTAGTAAAATGTAGAATCAAAAAATTCTGAAACATTGTATGTTCATTATTATATATTTTTCTTTTTCATGATGATTATGAAGCACGTTTACAAGTTGCCGTGTATAATAGAACTGGAAGGTAAAATTGTAGACTGTACATGACAAAACACATAAACTATTATTAATCCATGATGAGGCACGTTTTCTTCTCCATATCATCAGTCGGAGAAAAGATTCAATAATTTTTTTTGTATGACTCACCTAATATATTCTTTGTATGAAAAGTGAATACAGAAAATCTACCATACATAGCAATCCAGCAGGGAGACGGACTATATGTAACATATAAACGTAAAGTAGAGGTGCGGTGTGGTGACTGGTGACAAAGCTTTGTTGTGCGAGGCTGTTCCTTAAAATACGCGGAAATGAAAACCCGTGTCAGTGATGATGAGAGGGATCAACTCAGGCTGTGATAAACATTCATAACAAATAGAAAGGGTGAGCACACTCACACGCACACACACACACACACACACACACACACACACACACACACACACATACACACACACACACACACACACACACACACACACAGTACTAAACGCAATATATTTCAGAGTAACAAAAATGAAAACTCCGAATTGTGGTCTACCTCTTTTTGAATTCTGTTTAACTCGTGTGAGTCCAGGAGAAAACTGTAAGCTAATATTTTAATTATAGATAATTATCCTAAATTAAAGTTATCACTCGGCAGCCGATTGTTATACATACAATATATCCGTGTTTATGTGAAACTGAAATACAAGATTTTTTTATCTCTTTTCCTGTAAAGCACAACCTGCAGCTGTCTCTAAAGTCTGTCTCTGTGTTTGTATGTTTTCTTTGCTTGTTAGTCAATCAGTCAGTCAGTCAGTCAGTCTGCCTCCCTCTTATCATCATCATAGTCATCAGCCTTAATGTATGATTTCATATAATTGCTGGCTGCCCGTCTTTTCTCGGCCACCACACACACACACACCTTTCATCTTGTCAAACATTCGTACTGACCCACAAAGAAGGGCAGGATGTCCACCCACGCGGTGCTCATGGCCACGTCCTTCACCCCGCGCTGTACCACGTTCGACAGCCCGGGATGCAAGTACGCGATGTCGAAGCAGACCTGAAAGACAACCAAGGGCACTCTTGAGATTCTCTTGAAACAAAATTACCTTCAGTGATGGAATAAGAACATTATTAACATTATTGATTATTGTAAAATGTATTCGTAACCCTTTGAGAAATTAAGGTTTACCAAGAACATTCTATGTAAAATAAACTACCACTTGCTGAATTTTATTTTTAATTAATTAGTACGAAATAGGAAGAATCTGTAGTTTGCAGCACGATCCTCATAGTGACTTTTTTCTCCGCTATGATCTGCGTCCAGCATTACTTGAGTACTCCTTGATGCACGTGACACCACATTGCATGAAACTTGATGGACTACCTATGGAAACTGCTGAAGGATGACAATTAACTCTCCCAACTCACTCCTCCCCCCCTCTCTCTCTCTCTCTCTCTCTCTCTCTCTCTCTCTCTCTCTCTCTCTCTCTCTCTCTCTCTCTCTCTCTCTCTCTCTCTGTATGCAACACAGCATTCAAAGTCTTAATTTGCGCATGCGTGTCACCTGATGACAATGGGTATGATGCAGCACTACTTACTTTCAGTGATATTTTTCGTTGCTCGACTTTGAATTACATGATACCATCACAGGACGGGTGGGCATTTTTTTATGGGCATCACTCCACACTGCCCTCTCATCACAAGTGTTAATCTGCGGGACGGCAAACACGCTGACACGGAACGGTTGGTCACCAGTAGAAATTACCTGGAAGTGACCAAGCTGGCAAGACATATAAAGCTTGGACAGCAAGAAAGCGACGAAAAATATTACCTGAAGGGAAAAGACCACACCAAAGTCCGTCACAAATAAGGCGGTCTCATCACTTTCGACTCCTGGTTTGAAAAAGGGCTCCAGGTACAAATTCTTCTTCCTGTACCTGTAAAGGATGTGAGCTCAGCCTTTGACATCATGACACATTATTTTACTTGAGTAATCCAAGATTTTACTGAGTAAAAGCAACATTATAGTCACTGAAAGACTTATTTATTCAATTTTTTTTTTTACTTTTATTTATTTATTTGCATGTTCATTATCTTGTTTTTTTTTTTTTTTAATCCATACTCTAAAAGTACACTTCAAGTGTACTATCACTATCAAGTTCACTTGATGACAGACAAATACAAAAAAATAAATAAAAATGCTCACGAAGGAGACAGCAGGATGATGAATAATGGCTTGAGTTGCATTAAACGGATTAGTGATGAATTTGAAGAAAGAATTCGAAAGAGTCATAGCTTGCTCAAAGTGCCTTGTTCTTCATAGTTTTCTTCAATTAATTACCACAACCAAATGAACAATGAAAATTTTTGTTAAGGAAACTCACCTAGCAATCACTGTCCCATTCCGGTCGAAGACGACTTGTGAGTTATAATAAATGCGGCCGTCAGGGGGACACTCGTAGGCCGTGTCCAGGGCGTTGGCGAAGGGATTGTGGGCTGCGGCTTCTGGACTGCAAGGACTGGTCTCCGGTATGTCCACCACCAGATACAGCTCGTTTTCTTGGGCGGCACAGCTCAGGATCCTCAAGGCCTGAATGGAACACACGTAAAATACTTTGTTACTCCACACCACACCACCAACACAACAACATCCACAACTCACACATATAATTGTTTTTGACTCTCAATCACGTTATCTTGATTATCTAATTTCAATTGTGGTCACATGTAGGCAAAAATTTAGTATGGTTTAATTGACTGAGTGTGCTAAACATATCACCATGTCACAGTCACTCTTCACAGACATTTTCTCTAAGGTGTGCGGAATGCCTAATCTTCCCTAACTCTGTAGCTCAGTATCTTGAAATGAAAAATACTAGACTACACATTAACAACACTGGCAATCTAATACAAACCTTACGATTTAACCCTTCGTCGGTCAGGGTACAGGGCACCGCATGGAGCTCCGGGTCAGGAACGTACTGCGTCACGGGAAAGATGTTCTCTTTGTCCACAAATAAACTTTGCATGGCGTACTCAGGAGTCACTAGGATATCCGCCCCCTGTGGATATTAAGGTTTTCATAAATATACACACAATAAAAAAATATATCTAAGAAACTTAGCATTCTTTACTTCCTGTTGGTATCTACTATGAACATTTCACGAAGCAATTACATGGTAGTCACTACCTTTTGACTCAGGGTCGTCACTAGAACCTCCTTCGTGACCCTATATCCTTACAACATTGGCTTCTCCCTCCCCTTCTGATATAGCAATAAAGCACCGCAGCAAACACGCCTTAGCTCTCTTCTCTATATTTTTTATTCTTTCCTTTTTGTATGGGAGAGACAATTAACGGACTTTTTTTCAGAATTTGCATTTTTCCAGCTGGGTGATCCTCCCTTCTACATTGAAAATGTTATTATTATTATTATTACTACTATTATTATTATTATTATTATTATTATTATTATTATTATTATTATTATTATTATTATTATTATTATCATTATTATAAGTAGTAGCAGAAGTAGCAGCAGCAGCAGTAGTGGTAGTAGTAGTAGTAGTAGTAGTAGTAGTAGTAGTAGTAGTAGTAGTAGTAGTAGTAGTAGTAGTAGTAGTAGTAGTAGTAGTGATAGTAGTAGTAATAGCATTAGTTGTTGTACCAGTAATAGTAGTAGCGGTACTAGTAGTAATGCTAGTAGTAGTACCAGTAGTAGTAGTAGTAGTAGTAGTAGTAGTAGTAGTAGTAGTAGTAGTAGTAGTAGTAGTAGTAGTAGTAGTAGTAATAGTAGTAACAGTAGTAGTGATAGTAGTAGTAATAGCATTAGTTGTTGTAGCAGTAATAGTAGTAGTGGTACTAGTAGTAATGCTAGTAGTAGTACCAGTAGTAGTAGTAGTAGTAGTAGTAGTAGTAGTAGTACCAGTAGTGGCACTAGTAGTAGTAGTAGTAGTAGTAGTAATAATAGTAGTAGTAGTAGTAGTAGTAGTAGTAGTAGTAGTAGTAGCAGTAGTAGTAGTAGCAGCAGCAGAAGTAGCAGGGGGTAACGTTAGTGTGCATACACACATACAAACGCACATAAACACACTCGGTCAGGGAACATGACTGGAATTCCTGGTGTTCACGTGCTGGTGAAAGAATGAAGACGATGTCTAGACTTTTCGCTCCAACGGCTTGTTGCCCTCATCCCTGCATCGAGAGGGAAAGGATGCCGGGGATGTGTAGGAGAGCTGCACACCTCTGCCGCCCACGCACACACTTAACCCCACACCGATATACGAGTCTTCCCAGCTTTTTCTCCAACACGAGAGAGAGAGAGAGAGAGAGAGAGAGAGAGAGAGAGAGAGAGAGAGAGAGAGAGAGAGAGAGAGAGAGAGAGAGAGAGAGAGAGAATGACACTCCAGCAAGTAAAAGTGGCTGCCCACAGGTGGCGAAAAACACAAACTCCCACACTAGTGCTGTGTTAATCATGTGTGTATATAGTCGGATAAGTTTGCTTTGTATATATTTTCTTACTTATATTTAAGTATAGGCTTTTTAAATAGCAGCATAAAACACGCGCTGTTTTAAGCCTGATTTAAATTTGTTTAAATAAAAAAAAAGAATAAGAGAGAGAGAGAGAGAGAGAGAGAGAGAGAGAGAGAGAGAGAGAGAGAGAGAGAGAGAGAGAGAAAGAGAGAGTACACAAAACACGTAATTGCAGAGAAACAAAAACAAAACCAGTGTCGTATTAGATGCATTCTAAGACAACACAGTGAAATGCAATGCACGGGTAAAACAATGGGCAAATTTACAGACACAAACAAAAAATGGTTTAAATTAAATTTACTACGAAAATATTTTCAAACAATATAGAGCATCTATGACAATATATATATATATATATATATATATATATATATATATATATATATATATATATATATATATATATATATATATATATATATATATATATATATATATATATATATATATATATATATAACAGAAATGTTAGAGGAAAATTCGAACACAATAGTAGTATATACGTAATGTTCTGAATTACTGAATCAAAGTAAACAAGTATAATGTTGTGATAGACTTTAAAAACAAATCAACATAAAAAACTTACGGACGGGAGGCGGTGTGTTGCATATATACAAGGAAACATTTCATTTCAACAGTGTTGTCTAGCGCCACATCGAAAAGTCAGTTGATATAGATGAAAATTGTTGTACAATGTCTTCATTTTACCAGGAGCTTGACTTTGGTTGACACATGAATATGCCTCCTTGTCCGCATGCATCTGTGAGTTTGTTCGCCTTGAAAGAAAATCACTGTTATCATTTTTGTTAAAGGATCGATTAACAATGTACGTATCAGGTATTTTCTCAGGTCAGACTAATCTTAAGGAAATGTCAGATAAAGTTATCTAGAAAATTTTTACAGCAAGCTGTGTAACACTAACTACACAGTGTAACAGCAAGGAATTCACAAAGTGGGGCTCATTGGCGATCATTTAGGTTGGGTTTTATTTCAGGATTGATTATCATCTCTTCTTGATCTCGGTGAAACTTTCCCTATAAGTTTTTCAGCTCCTCATATTTTACAGTCACGTGTGTTCCTCCATCCCGTATATTTTCCTGTGGTATTATTATTGTTGTAACAGTCTTTGATCTTGCCTTAGGCGTTTCTGCAATGGTGATTCTCGGGGCCCTATTCTATATCTGACTCATTTTATAATTCGTTAATAACTTTCTTAATTGAATTTGCAATGTGCTCTGTCCTCTCCTGTACTGATAACTGACCTGCATCAACTTCATCTGTCAGAACATTCTTCTTTTTTCCTTTTATTCATTTATCTTTTTTTCTTTTTTTTTCATAAAGACATACTTCTTTCATTTGGCACTGATAAACTTAGGAATACTAATTTGCTGTTTTTTTTTTTACTTCACTTACTATTATTTAGATTAATTTAGAAGACAAATATCAAAGGTAACGGTACAAAATAATCCATGTAGTTCTCGGAAGTCTTTAACTGCCTAATTTGTGGAAGCGGCACTAGAGTTGTTATATTTTGTTGCCTCTGGTAGTGCTGGATGTGGTGTCTATGGAAGGCTCTTGTTTTATATTTAACAGTGTTCCCATATTTTTAAAGGTAAAATGATATCAACAAGATATAGTACACTCATTGGTATGATTCCTGTCTGTTTTGCTACTGGAACATCATCAGTGACAAGTAAAATTTTGTATAAATCCAGAATAGACTTTGTGTGATAACAATTATTCCCATAATATTTTTTATTTTCACATTCTTTATATTACAAGTAAAAGGAGGATTCTGCTTTGTTCATTTATTTATCACTTCCTCTGAACTATCCATAAAATTACCTATTAAAAAATACAATTATTATTTATCCACTAACACTGGTAAAAAAAACTCGCATATTACCAACAAATCCTCAATTGTATAAGCATCAAAATATTTACCGTATCACGGGAACATCTAGCATCTAGTGACAGATGATTATCTTTTTAAAATTCTCATTACACCAATATCTGATAAAGAGAAAGATTCCATGACAGTGAATGAAGGTAAATTTTGGCCAAACATACGAGTATTCCACCTCAACACTGCCTTCCTCGTTCTTCCTCGCTTTTCAGTTCTTTATCTTATCCTACTCCCTTTCTTCCTCTTCCTCTTCATTTCCGCTTTCTCTTATTCCTCCCCTTTTGCCTTAAGTCTATGCTATCCTGTTTTTCTCCCTATATTAGATGGCATCGTCCCCACAATTATGTAAAGACCAACGGGTTTACTGGTGTTTATTGTTTGTTTTTCTTTCTCCTTTTCCTCCTCCTCCTCCTCCTCCTCCTCCTCTTCCTTCTCCTTCTCTTTTGTCTCCTCCTCCTCCTCCTTCTCTTCATGTCCTTCCACTTTTCTACGATTATCAATTAGGATTGAAAATGCGGAAAAAAAAAAAAAGGATATTCTTGAGAGCGCTCGGCCTTGTCTTGTGGGAAGTCATTTTAATGCTCCACCTGCTCATTGTTTGTGTGAGTTGATGGGAACTACTTGAGATAAGATGTGTGTGTGTGTGTGTGTGTGTGTGTGTGTGTGTGTGTGTGTGTGTGTGTGTGTGTGTGTGTGTGTGCGTGTGTGTGTGTGTGTGTGTGTGTGTGTGTGTGTGTGTGTGTGTGTGTGTGTGTGTGTGTGTGTGCGTGCGCGTGTGTGTGCGGTTATAATGAAAATATGGTTCCTAA